>NC_051226.1:13471200-13521200 GCF_015220715.1 Pygocentrus nattereri
TTGGTTTTAAGCTTTTTCTTTGAGGAGGATTAACAAACCCAGGTACAGTGGCAGCGTCTCCACAGACCTCTCTTTACACCTGTTACAGGCGGAGGGAAGCTCTTCTGATGTGTGCAGTCAGACTCAGCGGGTATAGTGAACTGGCGGAATGACGTTTATACTGTTTATGCGATAGAATCTGCACTATTGAGCAAATCTGTACAAAGTAGTGTCCGATTTCATTTACATCACCAATTCTGTTCCCTATAATAGTGTTCTAGGTAGTGATCCAGTTTTCAAATGTAGGAAAAAGTGATAAGGGGACCATTTTGGACACGGCACATGTTTCTTCAATAAATTTGATAGATTGATATATTTCCATGGAAGTATACTGATTTACAATGACAACTGTATTTGAAAAAAAGTATGTATTGTTCTAACAGTAGGGGGTTGTCACCCTTCCCTCCATTGCTCACTAGCAGCTCAACAATGAGGCACAACAGAGAGCCAACAGTTGTAGTTCATCTTAAGCTGATTTCTGTTCTGCAATTGGAATGGCCACCAAGGGTTCTGCAAAAAGATACTACCCAGAGGTCTACTGCTCATCTTGCTATGGCTCTGCTAATTCTTATTGTAATACTGAACTTTCCATTAACAGTGTCATCTACTGTGCTAGCTAGCTAAGTAGATATTATTCTAGGAACTAGCACAGTTCACTTGAGTGTCCTCTTTCAAGAGAAACAGTTGAGCAAATAGAGAAATTTCATTTGAATTATTTTACCAATAGGATTGTTTAAACCACATGTTAGACTCCAGTCCTGGTGGGCCAAAACACTGCAGACTTTAGCAGCCTGCCTCATTAAACACACCTGATTCAGCTCATCAGCTAATTAGCAAGGTCTTCATGAACTGAATTCAGAGCGTTAAATGAGGGTAAACGTTAATATCTGTAGAACATTGACCGTGAAATCCTGACAAACAATGACCTCCATGTGTATTTCTTAGTCAAATTGGGTGCATTCTTTCTCACAATGCCAATGTCAATCACACAAAGAGAGTTGCAGTCAACTAGACTTGGCCTGCTATGGATGTATGTAAAACTAGTAGCCTTACTTGTTGCTCTCCTCTACATACTGTGTATTGAGCAGTTGTGATCATCAAGCAGTCTATAGAGGGGACAGCCTGTTTTTCAGGATTTTGCCTTCTAGTTAAGGGGTTTCTTTCTTTCATTCAGAAGATAAGTTTGCTTTGGTTGCGAGAGTTTTCTTACTGGGCATTTAGCATCCCCAAACCCAAAAATAATATTGCCTGGATACAAAAACAAAGCTTCTGAGGCTTGCAATTTTTTGCCCAGTGAATTGGTTCAGTGGGGTGAAGACAAGGTTGAGAGAAGCCCACCCAGCTGAGCTATAACACTTTACCTTTTGCAACATTGCTGATAAAGAGATGCATAATTAATTTGATCCTTTGCCAGCAATTACAAACTAGGAGGGTCAGATTTCCTTGTGGGGGACCAGACTCCAGGAATTTGCAGAGAAAGACCCCAAATAGCCCCTGCCCTTTTGCTCCCAGTTTCATCTTATTTGTGTTTTATAGAGCCATTCTTTAAGATAATGGTGAGCTAAGCCTTGCCCCAATTGATAGAGCTCATAGTTTGGCTCAAGTCCCACTTGCAACATTGCTTTAGAGAATCTGCTCTGGTGCAGTACCAGTGCCTATAGAAGGTAAAGATAGAGACCACCGTGCTGGAAATCCTGCTGATAAAACATTGATAATCTCTATGAATGTGTTATAATGTGTTCATTCTGAGCATCAACATAATATTGAGAGTAAAAGAGCACTAATAAATAGCTTGATAAAATATGTTTTTTCTATTATAAAAACAGGCATTTAGGCCTTGTAGCACTCTTAACCCCTTAAAATCTCAGGCTTATTACATTCTAAAGCTTATTATTCAGTAAAAGGGGCCTCAGTGCAAACTGGTTGAGTCATTGTTAGGCTATTGAAGCGTGTAATAAAACCTTGAGCCTGCCGGTGGGATCTGGTTGTTTTAAAGGGTTAAATAGAGGTGCAATCCCATGGCTTATAGTTGTTGGCTCGCATTGTGTGTAATGTTAGTTCAGATCTCTGTTGAGTTATAAAACCTAGTGTTATTGTCTGCTTTGGGAAAGCTCTCAACACTATGTTAAATTCAAGTTCATGTTGACCTTTTGCATGTGTCTGCCATGCCCATTGTATCTATGCAAGTGTGTAGGTATGCATGGCAGGCTGTTCTCTCTCCACCACTAAAATCCCCCATAACTCAAAAGAATAGGGTCAGCAGCTGGCCTCTAGCATCCATAGACATGTGACCATCCGCCATGCAGGGAATGAGCTAGATCATGATTGATCATCGCTCACATCGCGGTAATGGAAGTGAACGGGCCAGCCGGCTATGTCAGAAACTGTCTACAGATGTCTCTCTCTCTCTCTCTCTCTCTCTCTCTCTCTCTCAATATGTCTGTCTCTGTCTCCCTGTTTGTCCTATCTTTTCACATTTTGAAGCTTACTCAAAACTCTGTTACGCAACAACAAAAAGCTTTCTTGCTGTATCATGTAGTTTCATCATTACGTTAATAGCTCAGCAAAGAACAGCTGCTGCTGCTGATATCAGTCCAAATGTCCTCCTCTTTTTTTCTTTTTTTTTTAAACATCTGTGTCTTTCAAGGTCAGACGCACTTTTATTATGTAATTATTATTCTCTTATTCCTGATGTTTGCTAAAAATATTTTGACAAGCAGTTCCTTGGTAAGTAATTCAGTCTGTCCAGCACAAAAGAAAGCAGAGCTTATGATGCATATGAACTGCACGCGATGGTGGCTTTGTTTGAAAAGCTGCTGTTTTCCCATTTGGAGGTCGCAGGGTCACTCAGACTCATGCAAGCACATCGCATGTGGTGGTTCACAAAAGCCTAGCGTATGGCAGAGTGATGTTATATATTCAATCAAAATACTGCACTTTCAACATAATAGAACTGTAAACAACATGCACAATGTTATTACTGATGTTTTGCTGTAGTTTTCATTACATGGTCGTTGTCCAAATAAAACATGCATTTTCATTTTTGTTGATTTTTATTTTTCTACATTATTTCAACAGGGCAGCTGTCCTTTATTCTGTATGACAATGTCTTGATGATTAGACCAATATAAATTCTCCAAAATCACTTGGAATAAAACCTCTTTACATTAAATTGCATTATTGTCCTTTCCTATAAAGTTGCTATTTTGGAAATACATGCTTTTTATTAATTGTAATTACATTATAAAACATTGTGTGTTATGCAATGAATTACATGTATATTCAATTTACATTCGGTAAACAAGTTCAAGTCTATGCTACTGATTGTTTGCATTTTTGATGTCAAGAAATGACAAAGAAGGTAAATCAGGAAGGGGAAAGGCCAACCACAGGAAGAAGATGGGGAAACAGCTGCAAAATAACAACATCAGTGGGGTCTGGAAAAGTCTAAAAACAATCTCTGAAAACAAGAAACCCGACCCCCAGGCTGTAGGGGACCAAAAGTGGGTGAACAATCTCAATTTGTTTTTCAATAGATCTGATCACTCCCCCTCTCCCCCCAAACCAAACAGTTACCCCTACTGCAACCCCCCTCTTCTGGTCTCTCACGGCACTGCCCTGTCCCCTCTCCCTCAATTACCAAATTACAACTCTCACCTGACCACTGATCTCATTGTCAGCTCAACCCCCCTACCTGCACACTCCAGCAACCAGCCCCCCTGCTCTAATCTGTGCCTTACAACAGCCCAAGTGAGAAAGGAGCTCAGAAAGATCAAAGCGAGGAAAGCTGCAGGTCTGGATGGCATCAGCACCAGGCTCCTAAACTCCTGCGCAGATCAGCTGTGTGGGATAGTTGGACACATGTTCAACATGAGCCTGAAGCTCAAGAAGGTACCACAACTGTGGAAAACATCTTGTGTGGTAGCGGTGCCAAAGACGCAGCAACCAATGGACCTCAGCAGCTACAGGCCGGTCACATCTGATGAACACACTAGAGAGGCTGGTCCTTGTATATCTCTGCCCTCTGGTTAGCTCATCTATGGATCCACTCCAGTTTGCCTATCAACCTGGCATTGGAGTGGATGACACAGTCATCCACCTTCGACACAATGCTTTTTCTCACCCTGAGAGGCCTGGGAACACTGTAAGAATCATGTTCCTTGATTTTTTCAGTGCTTTTAACACCATACAGCCTAGGCTCCTGAGGGACAAGCTGGAGAACACAGGGTTGGATCACCACCTATCAAACTGGATTCTGGACTATCTCACCAACCGACCACATTGTGTCCGACATGGTGTTCAGCAGCACAGAGGTCCTGAAGGGTACAGTCCTGGCACCATTCTTCTTCACCCTGTGCACTGCATGCTTCATGTACAGCTCACCAAAATGCCATCTACAGATGTTCTCTGATGACTCAGCAAGAGAACTGACCCAGGACTTTGTGGACTGGTGTCTGAGGAACCATCTCCTGATCGGTGTGAGGAAAACCAGAGATGGTGGAGGACTCCCGCAGACACAGTCACATCCCTCTACCAGTGAACATCAAGGGGAGGGACATTGAGAGCCTGGACTCTTATAAGTACCTGGGTTTTCATCTTAACAATAGACTGGACTGGTCAGGAAACACAAGTGCACTTTACAGGAATGGCCAGAGCAGACTCTACCTGCTCAGAAGACTGAGGTCATTTGGAGTGCAGGGGGCACTACTGGGTCTGCTGGGGCAGCAGCAATCTCAACTGCGGACAGGAAGAGACTTGACAGTCGCATTAACTCATTAGCCCCATAGACCCAGTGCAGATGGTGGGAGACAGGAGGATGTTAGCCAGACTAGTGTCCATGCTGGAGAACAGCTCCCACCCCATGCACGAGACTCTGGCAGCACTGGGCAGCTCCTTCAGTGACAGGCTGCTTCACACCAAGTGTGTGAAGGAGCACTTTCGCAGGTCCTTCCTTCCTGCTGCTGTTAGACTGTACAACAAGTACTGCTCCCAGTAGACCCCCCTCCACCCCCACTAGACCTCACACACCTACAAAACATACACATGTGATTTTATCACCTCTTCCTGTGTGCAATATACTCAACACCCCACGTGCAATACCTTTTTAAATATCTCTATAGTGTAAATACTCTTGAGCTTTCTATTTATAATTGTTTGTATTGTAACTCCTCAACATCCCATGTGTAATATAAAAAACTGTACCTCATGAGCAAAACTCCATGTGAATCTCAGGCAAAATATCCTTACAATGTAAACATCTTAGCTTTTTACTTATTTTTTATTTTGTTATTTTTTGTGAAGGACAGAGTTTATATATTTTTTATGTTTTTTATGTTTAGTTTTATTATATATTGTCTATATAGTAACAAGTAACAAAACTGTAAAAACGGTAAAAACTGTAAGTTAAGTACTTAAGAAAGTTAATTACTTGCTAGTTAATTCTCTTCTTGTTACTTCTTCTCTTTTTTTCATTGCTGTTCCTTTGCTGCTGTGACACTGAGAATTTCCACATTGTGCGACTAATAAAGGAGTATCATATCTTATCTTATCTTATCTTATCTTATCTTATCTTATCTTATCTTAAAAACCTGTCCAGTAATTTCCCTGACTTTCATGCTGTAATACAATAATTGGCTTTTTTTCCATTGGCCATATTATCAGGACATTGCAAGTTCAATGCCACAGCCATCTGTGGCCAGGAGTCCAAAAGAGCATAACTGGCCCAATCCTCTCTGGGTGGGTAGGGTGGTCCCCGTAACCCCCCACCTTTCATGCTACATAATGCTAGCCTATGTGGGCTTCTATTTTCTGATGTAACAGATATGGCAGTTAGTGTTCTTCTCCTGGTGTGTTGAGCTGTCTAATGATGCTACATTAGAAGCTGCTTGAAAAGATGTGGTGGTGTTATACATGTAATTAAAGGATGCACATGCTATCTATCTACCTACCTTATAGTGTGAGTTTTTTAACAATAATATCTTGTTAAGAGGCTAAGTAGAAGAATGTCCATAGCATTTAACTGTTTTACTGTTGCTAGCTAAGTTAATGTCGGCAAACTGTGGATGAGGTTACTCGAAAGGATTTGCTTTCAACATTTTCCCTGTCAAACCTGCCATTTTTACTGACTTTATGGCAAAAACAAAACATTTGAGTTGTTGCCTTAAGCTATATCAATAAAATATAGCAAATCAGTAGCTTGGTAGATTCAAAGAAAAGTTGTTATTCCACACAAAGTCTCCATAAAGTGAGGAGTTGATTCAGGTGAGATTGTACCTGGTCTGTCTTCATAGTGTGCCCTTTCTTACAAATTAATTATCATAACAAATTGATAACATATTGTAAATTTAGGTATTTTGACAAAATCTGTGCTCTGTGTCACAATTTGTTATTACCCTCAATGGAATTTTTGAAAAACATCCTGTTAAGCTTATCCAACCCAGTAACAGCATCTACAAATAAATAAATAGGAAAGGTAATTGGTTATCTTATTTCTCCACTCCATGATGCTTTGAAAGACCTAAGGTCAAAACATCTGGTGCCTTTTTTATAATTGATGTGTCAACAGTATAAAGTCTTTTCATTAGAGCTTTTTAATATTGTTTACACTGAGAGCCAAACCTATAAAGTGTAATTCATTACTTAGTAATATTTAGTGTACAAATTTAATAATTCACTAGCTCAGTTAAAAAGCATGTATGTTTGTTAACATCAAGCTAGCAGGGTTAGCTCAGCTCCAAACTGGATTTCGATGTCAGCTTAAGTTAGGTTTAACTGGTACTTTGTCTTCTTTTTGGACTTCATGGTCACAGATTTCAATGATAACTAGGGTATTTTAAGGAGTCATTATGAAAACACATAGTCTTCAGAAACTCTGTGCTTTCCTGAGAAGTTTAAGCTTGTAAAATTCCTGTTGTTGACATACTTTTGTCTTCACTCAACTGTAGTGACTGCACTGTTAGAAATGAAGGTACCCCTGCAGGTACATGATTCGTTCATCAAGGTACAATGTAAGTGTACCCTCAAAGATGCAACAGTGGTTTTAAGGTCCAATTGTGTACCTTAAATAAGTTTTTCCTAGTGCAAAAGTGGACATTTGTATCTTTTTATAAACTAATGTTTTAAAACAGGACAATAAAATAAAAAGCCTGGAGATGAGACGGGAGGTGTGGAGTCAATACAACTTAGAAAATATAATTTCAATGGATTATGGTTCAGTTATGTTCCCTGACTAAAGGTAATGAGATGTACCCCTGAAGGTACCATCACAGTGACAAGAGGGATACTGCCCCAGTGAGTGTCGTACCTTTTTTTCTGAGAGCGTGCATGTCGTTCCAAAACATCTCAGAGACGTTTAAATGGACTGAAAGTGATAACCAGACAACTCTGAGTAAGCATACTTTCTTTGATTTAGAGAAAAGCAATACTTCCCTTTTCAATAGGGTATTTACACCATACTCATGAAATACAGTGATGAAGACATGAAAAAGTAAATAAGCAAGGAAAATCTGATCCTATATCAGCTGTAATAGCTATCTAGCTCATGTATTTCCTCTTTATCCCACTGCTGAGGTATTATACGTGCTACACAAACACTGCCCTTGTCCTCACCAGTCTTTACTCTGGGGATATTCAAGGTCTGCAGTAAGTGGTGACAGCAGCTGTGATTAGTGTTACTACAGGTCAAGGTAGAGCACGGATGGGGCAGATGGAGTAGATGTAATAGTAAAAGGCCTCTTGGTGCTGTGCCAGTTGTTAAGATTAAGGCTCAGGTTCCAGCTGGAGGACTGAGAATAGCTCTCCTGCCTGGCTGCCTCCATTCAAAGGCTTCTTGCGTCGCCTAATGAGGCTAGCCACTGGAGACGTCAAACAGAAAAACAAACAAATCTACATCCCCCCACACCCCACTCCCGATGGTGCCTCTGAATAAGTTCTTGAATGGATTTATGGAGAGATTTTTGGCATTTTCAATGTACAAAGCTGGGAGTAAAACCTAAAAAATCATATTTCAAGTCACTGGGCATTAGCACATTGACTACATGGGCATTTTTGCTTTTCTCTATGCATATCAGTATTCATTCAATACTGATGCACACTTTGAAACAATGAGTGCATTTACATGCACTCAATAATCCAGTCATAATCAGATTGCAGCAGTTGTCTGATTATTCAGATGGTCATGTAAACAACATACTCTGATTTCTTGGATCGGAGTAAGGTCTAGAAATTCAATTAAGACATCAGAGAGAGCTGGATTTGAGCTCAGTAATCAGATTTCTCAGTGCATGTGAACTCTGATTTCCTTCGGATTTCTCAGTCTGAACATGTGCGAAACAGACCACGGTACTGGAAATTAGCAAGCAGCGTTGCTGTGAGATGCAGCAAAACATTTTGCAGCGACACTGAAATCAAATACATGCTCGATGATGACTTCTAGATGATTTATGTTCATATTTTCCGGTAAAGTGGCACAATGTTTTTTTTTTTTTAAAGTCATGGCATGAAGTTTGAGGTCTGAATTTTACACCACGTTAATGTCATGTTTTCTTCTGTGAGTTTATTGGCTAGTTTCAAAACAGAAATCTGATTACTGTCTGACTCATGTAGACCTGGAGTTTTCCATTAACTGATTGTTCAGTGCATGTAAACACACTTGGTAATGTGAGAATTAATGTTGTGGTTATTGTGTAATGCACAAAGTTAGACTGCAGTCCTCGCAGGCCACAGCACTACAGACTTCAGCGTTCTAGCTCATTAAACATTCCTGATTCAGCACAGCTAATTGGCAATACCTTTCTGAACTGAGAGCGTTAGATGAAGAAAACTCTGTGTTCTGCAGAAGATGTGCCTGGAAGGTTCCCAGTGCCACAGGCCTGAATGCTATGCGAAAATCTGCTGTACATTGACTCATGAACAAATGCCAGAATGCGCTTAAAAATACACTATATTTCCAAAAGTATTCGCTCATCGGGTTTCACACGCATATGAACTTGAGTGACATCCCATTCTTAATCCATAGGGCTTAATATGATGTCGGCCCACCCTTTGCAGCTTTACAGCTTCAACTCTTCTAGCAAGGCTTTCCACAAGGGTTTAGGAGTGTGTTTATGGGAATGTTTGACCGTTCTTCCAGAAGCGTATTTGTGACGTCAGACACTGATGTTGGACAAGAAGGCCTGGCTCACAGTCTCCGCTCTAATTAATCCCAAAGGTGTTCTATCAGGTTGTGGTCAGGAGTCTGTGCAGGCCAGTCAAGCTCTTCCACACCAAACTCGCTCATCCAGGTCTTTATGAACCTTGCTTTGTTCACTGGTGTGCAGTCATGTTGGAACAGGAAGGGGCCGTCCCCAAACTGTTCCCACAAAGTTCAGAGCATGAAATTGTCCAAAATCTCTTGGTTTGCTGAAGAATTAAGAATTCCTTTCACTGGAACTTAGAGGCCGAGCCCAACTCCTGAAAAACAACCCCACACCACAATCCCCACTCCACCAAACTTTACACTTGGCACAATGGAGTCAGACAGTTACTGTTCTCCTGGCAACCACCAAACCCAGACTCGTCCATCAGATTGCCAGACGCAGAAGCATGATTCATCACTCCAGAGAACAGATCTCCACTACTCTAGAGTCCACTACATTCGACACTTTGTATTGCGCTTGGTGATCTAAGGCTTAGATGCAACTGCTTGGCCATGGAAACTCATTCCATGAAGCTCTCTACGCACTATTCTTGAGCTAATCTGAAGGCCGCATGAAGTTTGGAGGTCTGTAGCGATTGACTCTGCTGAAAGTTGCTGACCTCTGCACACTATGCACCTTTTACGTGGCCTACCACATCATGGCTGAGTTGCTGTCGTTCCCAATTGATTCCACTTTGTTATAATACCACTGACAGTTGACTGTGGAATATTTAGAAGCAAGGAAATTTCACAACTGAACTTGTTAAACAGGTGGCATCCTACCACAGTACCACGCTGGAATTCACTGAGCTCCTGAAAGCAACCCGTTCTTTCACTAATGTTTGTAGAAGCAGTCTGCAGGCCTAGGTGCTTAGTCTTATACACCTGTGGCCATTGAAGTGATTGGAACACCTGAATTCAATGCTTTGGATGGGTGAGTAAATACTTTTGGAAATATAGTGTATATCTGTTATTGTTTGAGGTAGGGTTGGTACTTAAAAAAGTATGATTTCATCATTTCATAAATGTTAGTACCTGATGAAGATTTTCTTGCTTTACATATCATTTAGCAGTTTACTTATCATTCACCATCTCTGGTCTCTCTTTTGTTGACAGGTCAACATTGGCATGAACAATGGATTGGACTGTCATTAAACTTCATTCAGGCCCATCTGTACTACATTCTGCCTTTTGGTTAATTAGTGAATATATTATTTGTAACTATTAATTTGATTCTAATCTGATATTGATTCCAATGCACAAAAGCTGATAATGATACCAAAGGCAAATATTTCTATCAATCCAATAACAGCAATCAGAAAATATGGCACTCCTATCCACAAATCCAGTAGCAGCCATAAAACATGTACTTTCATTAAATGAGAATTTCACCTTTTTTTTTTTCAAAATTTCTGCATGATTAAATGTTTAATATGTAAACACATTCATCTAGAGTGTTCTAGAAAAACATCACGAGGTTCCCAGTAGTGGTGATGGAAACCAGATGTCTGAAGAGATTAAAGCCTCTAAAAGCTCCCTCAGAGATAGTTATTACATATATTTGTTATTAATTTGCTGCCTGATGCCTGAGGCGCTGTTTTATGATATTTATGTGATAAAATGTATTTTTAAAATCTGTTTAGGGTGGTATATCTAGGATGTTGTAGAGCAAAATAACACCCAAAGAAAATGGATTTAGTCTGATTTGGCACTATTTTGCTATTATCTATGGCATTCCCCTTTAATTAACAGCCTTACCTGTGCTTTTGGTTTAATTTCAGTAGTACCATTTCAGCCAAAAGCTGTGTGCTGGCATTGTAATGGTATCTCTAAAGCTGGTTGACAGTTTAAATGGTTGCCCTCAGGATGTACTTACCTTGGAATCAAATTTGGATAACATTATGACAGCAAATCTCCTCTGCTTCATACAGAAGATTGAGAGTGCTCTGCCAAAAACTGGCCAAAACTAGGTCTCGGTGATAGGGAAGATTAACTTAATAAAAATGATCCCATTTCCGCAAATTAACTATATTACTTACTCACTGTCACTGACTCTCCATCCCATCTTACTGGACTGATTCAATAAATCTATGAATAATTTTTATGGTCTGGAAAGAAAAGCATTCTTTAGTTATGCCAAACTCAGTGCTTGCAGTGAAGATGGAAGCTTTGGCTTTCAAACCATCTATACAAACCATCCATCCATTTTCTAAGCCGCTTCTCCGTCAGGGTCGCGGGGGGGTGCTGGAGCCTATCCCAGCAGTCTTCGGGCGGAAGGCAGGATACACCCTGGACAGGTCGCCAGTCCATCGCAGGGCAGACAGACAGTCACTCACACACTCACACCTAGGGGCAATTTAGCATGTCCAATTAAATAATAACGTCAAAGGAATCTGAGAATCTGGAGAAGTCTCTCTTGCTAAAGGGCAAAGCCAAAAATCGCAACGAATGGTGCTGCAGGAATCAAATTTGGAATGAATGTATATTTACAAAAAACAATGAAGGTCATAAAGCAAAACATAAAATATTGTGTTTTTTGTACTGTTTTCTATTTAATTCATTTCAAACAGAATTTACTAATCACTGCTTTCTGTTTTTATTAGCATTTCACATACTATCCCTACTTACCCAAATGTTTATAAATGTTTTCAAATTCTCATTACCTAATGATTTATTCGCAGCTATTAATGGTCAGCTAATGGTTTATTAAACAAGGTTACTAGTACTAGTAGTAGTAGTGTTACCATCCTGGCATCTAAGGCTTAACTTCACTGATAAACATCTTCAAATTATTATTGACTTGGGGCAGATTTTGTCTTTCAGTACATGCTTATATAAAACGATCACCTTACCTTTTAATAATTCATGTATGCCATTGTGGTGCTATTTGCATACTGTAGCATATTTATAGCTTATTTGTACAGGTTACATAAGTAAGTTAAGTAACCATGACTCAAACGATCCATGACTATCGTTTTCCATAAATCACTTACAAAGCACCGACCTCCAAACGTTGATGGGACAATGCAGTCTCGGCTCTTCTGACCAGCTACTGTTAGCCCACATGTTCGGAGTGGAGTGTAAGTAAGCTAGGCTCGGTCAGGGTTATCATGTTACGCCATATCTCAGTGTCAGCCCACAGGTTTGAGTTTACAGTAACACATCTGAAACCCTGCTGGAAACACAACACGCCTCACCTGCGTCCCTTCTGAAAACAAAGGTACGGGTTCTGAGCAGACAAAATCACAGGACAGAAATCAATCAGTTGAATCATGTAGTGTTCAGTTAGCTTTGTATGTCACATTGAAATGACTCAAATGCTAATATAGTAATATTTAAACATCTTTCTTCATTTTTCTGCATAATCTTGAGCCACAATTTTTTGTCCAATTTTCAAGTAACATTTTATCTTGGCTGTAAATATGTCTCAGTATGTGCTAATGTCCTAGTATAGGCTAAAAACTATAATATGAACAAAAGTGCAGACTAACTTTGCTCTGATTTAAGCTTTAGCTCAGCCACTTTCTCGCATCTCTGTCAGGAAACGTCTCAAAAGCAGAACAGTTTCTTGTAAAATGTATCTCAACATTCTATCTTTTATGAGGCTGAAGTCAGCTTTTCATTCGATACCTCCCTGTTTTATTTTTTTGTTAAATAAATGTTACTGTTTTTTTCTTATTATGTTGGTGGTTCATCTGATGCAATAGGCCTTCAGTCCAACTCTGGAAGGCCTAACCAGTGGGAGAGCTCGCTTGCCTGTATTTGCAAGATATCGCAGAGGAAAATACTCCACTGGGCATGGTAAGATTGTAATGCTTTTGTTTCCAAACAAATCTTAACAATGAAATAAAAGTATTACCACAATTTTTGAAGAATTTAAACAGAAATTTGATTATTATTTTGAATAAAAATAAACAAAAATATGATTTTTTTTCATTCTCAGAGGTCATCAGGACTTCTCTAAATACTTTTAGTATATATGGCTACCATTTTTTTACATTGGAAAATAATGTAAATAAATTTCTATGAACTCAAAGTTGAAGAGGAGCACTCACATCAGCATAAGGTTAAGCATGGACCATAGAAGTAAAGACACTAGAATTTTATCAAGCCATGCCAATAATAAGTCACCATTACTCTCTGCTCATTTGCTCTTGTGTTATTGTTTGCTATCTGGTGTCTTCCAGAGGAGGATGGGCTCCCCTTTTGAGTCTTGGTTCCTTTCAAAGTTTTTTTCCTTTTGCTCTGTGGGAGTTTTTCTTGCCCCTGTCACCACTGTCTTGCTCATGGGGCCTTGGACTTTGGAATGCCTGTTGTAAAATGTGTCGCATAAATAAAATGTCTTAACTCATGAAGTGATCTTTTGTTTAAGCACCATGGCCATCATTTAGCCTCTACTTGCTTGTTTACATATGCAATTTGCAGGTTACTCTTGAATAAATGTAATTCTATAAGAAACTACGTAATTACTTACAGATGAATCATTATGTTATGTAAATTCAATAAATAGTAAAACAATAACAACTCTTAACATCTAATGGATAAAAATATTCACTATAGAAAAGTCTTGGGTTCTGGAATCATAATACTCTGAGATGTATATTTGTCCTAGGTATGTGTCTGAATGCATGTCTGTTTTATTTGAAATTAGTCTGAAAAGTCAGGTGGCACAACCAGTGTAACAAGACCAGTGCAGTTTTAATGACAGAAACAGGTAATTTAAAGCTTTGATAACACTAACCATATTTAAGATATAAAACCCACATAGATATGATGTAATGTGCGGAAATAAAAATGCATATCATGTATTCAAGAATACTCTCAGATGTATATTTGTCCTAGATATGTGTTTATCTTATAAGGGGTTGATTTGTCTGAATGAGTCATCAGAGTAAATTCAACATTCAGCTTTAAAATGTGCTTCAGTGATGCAGAAGATTGTGTGTGTGTGTGTTTATAGTTGTGATTTTGTTGTGCTTAAGGATCCTTTGCATATGTTCACACACACAAATTTGCACTTTCAGCCAGCAGACAATCTTGACTTTGGTGCATTAATTTGCAAAGTCTTGCGATATGACATAAGCAGCAATCAAAGAAGCTGTTCTCCCAAGTCGAGGCAGCGCCTGCCAGAAATGCAGCCCCAATCACTTCAGATGTAATAAAGTTTGATTTACACGAGGCCGTTTAACACATCTATGCAAATCAAACGAACCACCTTCAGACGTCACAACACGCACTGTTACCATGGAGACAGGGATAGAACCCACTGAACGTGATGAAGTCGTCCTGTGGAGTGTGTGTGTGTGTCCTGTGGGAAGTCTCGGTGAATGGAATTAGGACATGGCATGTGCTCGGCTGCCTGGCTAACTTCGTTTTGTTGAGTGTGCAGGTTTTGCAATTATGCACATGCAAAGCGATGACTCTACCTGATTAATGATGCAGTTAGCCAGGCACAAGCAGATACATCACCTGCCCTACTGAAATATTACCCTGCAGTCTGGGGGACAACCATACTTTATATATATATAAAAAAATTATATAGGTCGGCAGATACAAACGATATGAATTTGGCTTCTTATAGACAGAATTCCTGTCTTTCCTTATTTCCTCTCCGTTTCTTCTCCCTCTTCTTCTGCTCTGTATCAGGGTGGATAAAACCTCTGTAGGTAAGTGAAAGAAGAATGTTCCTCATAAAATATTACTCCAGTCAGAGTAGTCTACACTTATATTATATTTATATACATACTTATCTATTTTCGACTTGGATAAGTGGGTCGTTGATATGGTGTGGGTGTCCCTTATTATAGTGTCCAAGTCCATTATTTTGCAAAACATAATTTAATAAATACAGGTCATGTATCAAATTATTCAAAAATACCTCTTTTAACAATTTCAATCAATATAAATTTACTTTCATTTCAAATTCCAAAATTCTAAACATGTCAGGTCAGGCAACCATCCAACTATATATGTTGTTTAAGTAAATTTTTAAAAAGTAATTTTTTTTTGTTACATACAATTAAAAATAAAACAATTTGGCATGATTTTTTATTTGAAAACTTTACAAATAAAACCCTGTTGCAAAATAATGCAACTTTAAATGGTCAACTCACTGAAAAACTTCTCAAGTTCTTACTTCCCCAAATGTCATGCAGTGAAATAAGAAACAAAGGACCTTTATTTTGAAAATATTTTACAAAAGAGGGGCCAGGGTATTACATCATAAAGAAGACCCCAAGTGACCTTCATAGTGAAATGCCAAGGTCAGTAGCCATTTAACAAATTATGGAAAAAATTGCGTTTTCAATGGTTACAGTAATACAAGTTAACCATGTCAGTGTGCTTAAGAAAACCATAAAATGTGTAATTATAATTCTTATTCAAGTTCAAGGAGAAAGGCTTCCGGGGGAGTCTGGGGGCATGCTTGTTTGATTTGAAATGAGTCTGAAAAGTCAGGTGGCACAACCTGTACAACCAGACCAGTACATTACTGAACTAGCAAATAAAACCTTTGATGACACTAACTGCATTTAAGATATAAAATGCACAAAGATATAATGTAATATGCAGAACTAAAAATGCATATCATGCCCTTTTTAACACGATTTTTACAATTTGTCATTTTGAAAACCTTACTTGTCATTGACTCAAATACAGACATTTAAATGCACAAGTATTTGGCAAAATTAATATCTTATACTTAATGATTGGTTTGACTGAGAATAAAGTAAATAAAGGGGGTCTCTTTTGAGAGAGTGGTCTCTCTGAGAGACTTTTGTCCAGTACTGTACATGAATAGCATGATGTCCAGCAGCACAATCTGTAAAATCAGTCTGTCCACAGTCTTACAAGATCTTATTCCTAATAATTTGTGTTCAACCACTTGTCATGAAGTGTTTAAATAATTTTTTTCAATTGGAGTTTTCAAATGGCATGAAAAATAAAATACATAATAAACAGAGTTATGAGATGTTGATGTGAAAGTGAGGAGTTCAATTCTGAGATTCTGTTTGTCACTGATTTGTGAAAAATGAAAGCAGCAGGGAGGAAATGAGGTCACGGGTCACAAGTAAACCAGAGTATGCACTGAAATCAACTCAAATGGACTATAAACTTAGCAAAAATATATTCTAGTATGTTTTTTTGTTTGTCCTAGAAAACCTGGCATATTGATTTGAGTCTGAAAGATGGGACACAAACATTTTGAACTATACAAAGCCTTAGCAGCTAATAATAAAGAAAAATAGGGTGCAGGTGTAAGTGTTGTACACAACATCATTTTCTTCATTGTTACATACTCGTTGCAATGGCCTGACACTACCCTTCTCTCTCTCTCACATGCTCTCTCACTTTCTCCTCTTTGAGAAGTCTGGTCTTATGATTTAATGATCTGGCTCAGACCGACATCTGACATCCTTTCACTCCTTTGATTTCCTTTCTTCCTCCTCTCTATCTTTCTTTTAGTTCAGTGCACTCTCTCACCTTTGTTCTCTTCTCTGTCTCTCTCTCTCTCTCTCTCATGCAGCTTTTTGCTGATTCTGTCTCTGGAGGGGAGTAGGTCTGAAGTGGAGCAGATGCAGAGAAAGAAAGAAAAAGAGGGAAAGGCATGCAAAGTGAGAGAATGACCGAAAGAAAGAAAGAAAGAAGAGAAGAGAGGAGAAGAAATCAAGTGAGAAGAGAAGAGAAGAGAAGAGAAGAGAAGAGAAGAGAAGAGAAGAGAAGAGAAGAGAAGAGAAGAGAAGAGAAGAGAAGAGTGTGATCTCTGGGTGTTCTGGTCTCATGAGTGTTCACAGGTGTGAATTTAAATCACACAGTGCATCTGTGCTTTAGATGACAGGTACAAATTGGCAGCAGCACAGAGAAGCAGCGAGTTTTCTGTTTCTATTCTTATATGCAATGATATACACTCCTCCTTCCCTATATTCTCCTCTCTCTCTCTCTCTCTCTCTCTCTCTATATATATATATATATATATATATATATATATATATATATATATAGTTGATATTGCTATATCAACATGAATATTAAAAGTTACACTATTTCCAGATGTATTAGCATAAAAAAGGGAAAATAAAATAGAATAGGAAAACTATAAAGTCTGGTAAATGACTCTTTAAATACAGTTGCTTTCTTTTCTCTTACTTTTATTGTTCCTCAGTATTGCTTTGTTATTTTAAACAGCCCTGAAAAAGATACCCCAAATAAAGTAGGGCTTCATTATATTCCATTAGCTGACCATACAGTTACACATCCTTCATTAAAACAAGTAGCTCTGCAACTGCGCTCCACTGCACGCCACCTGCTGAAGAAGAGACCCTCACTGCTACAAGCTGTCTATAAACTTTCATTAATCATCAGCTCTTGAATCAACCATCATTCACCTGGTGCTGCTACAGTAAAAACATATCCTTCATATGTTCTGCTTCCCGCTGGGGAGATGGAGTGGTTCTGTAATTTCAGTGTAATTTTTACTGATGAGATCTGTGTTTTTAATCCAGTAGGTGTGTAGTTTTTACAGTATGATAGTGAAAACTGTGGAGTGATTGTAAATCTGCAGTGTGTTTGTTTTTCTATAATCTGACAGTAATAATTGTGGAGTGATTTTTTATCCAGTGTGAATTTGCAGTGTGTTTGGTTTTACAGTCTGAGGGTAATAATTGTGGAGTGATTTTAATCCATTATGAATCTGCTGTGTGTAGGTTTTACAGTCGGACAGTAACAACTGTCCCAAACCACTGTACATTAATGGAGTAACAAAAGACTTGTTAATAGCGACACCTGTGCAGTGTGTTGTTATTGTCATTGAGTGTATCCTGTGGTGCTACCCTGATACAAACTTTCAGGCTATGACCCTTCAATATGGGTTGTTTGTAGGAATTTGGGGACGTTACAGAGATACATTATCCCAAATCAATCAGCCAATAAAATCCCTCATACAAATCCTCCACTGGAAAAACTACTCCAGCTTGAATAGTGCTCAAGACTGGTATTGACAAGAGGTTTCACAGATGCTAGTTTATCCTGCACTGCTCCTACTCCTCTACATGCTGTACATCATCCTTATGGATCACTGGAAATCAATGTAAGGACTTCAGCAGGCATCTCTGCATCTCTGCAGTCCAACAGAGTATTTGCTTCCACAGACATTGTATGTGTGTGCAATGCAATTTAAATACTGTAGTGATCAAAACTAAAGTTTTAAGGGTATTGTTTAATTATGTAATTGAGTTCACAGGCCAGGTGTCTGTGTCACGTATGGCAATGCAAATCTATTTACACAGTTACTGTACAGTATTGATGTGTTGAGCATTGATTGTCATCAAATGTTGGATGTGCTTAACGTGCCTCTGTTGCAAATTGAAGCTGAGCGGGTCACTGTCCTCAAGCTTAGGAGTATCAGATAAGTAGAAGGTGTGCCTTGATGTGACCACAGCATGCATGTAAAATGAACAACTGATTTACTGCACATACAAGAGTAAATAGGAAATAAGGGTCTTTCCCACCATAACATTCTGCAGGAGTCTCTTTCTACTCAGTCTAACATATATAGACTTTGGGAAACTAGAGCACAAGCGCATAAACTCATTCTGCACCAAGCCGAAAGAGTGTTATTCTATTGGTAAACATTTTTTCAGAATGGGTTTCAGGCTCATGCCTTCATTTTGCTATGATGTCTGCTGCCATTGTTAAGGAAGCCACTCCACTACACAGCAATGCATGCCTTCTTTTAAAAGGGGGAAACATCCATGCAAAAGCAGCTGCTTGTTGCTCAGACTTTAGTACAAAATATTTCAGCTGTGAATGGAACCAGAATCATTCAGAAGTAATTTTGGGCTGTTTCTTTTGGGCCATTCCTCATGAAAATTACATAAAATGTAAAGGCCAACAGGCATTTCCAAATTTATATAAAAACTGAAAAATGACAAAAAATGGAGATACGAGGTTTTGGTCCAAAAGCAGCAATATGCATGAGGGAGAAAAGTACATTGTGCCTTCTTCTATGCACATGTAAACTGCATGTGTAGGCTCATACTAGTTTTGTATATAATCTGAGGTTAGAAAGCATCCCACATGCATTGAAACTAAAATGGGCACAAAGCACTTCAGAACACCTCATCCCCCAAGAAAGAATCTGAAGCCTTGCACTCTTTCTAGGTACAGCATGCTTAAAAAGTTAAGGCAAAGGAGCTTGTTTCTTCGTACCACCAATGGAAGACTCATGCACATCTCAAGAAAGACATTTCAGAGAGCCATTTGGGTACTGTAACTGACGAGCTTGAAGAGGGAAAGAATGAGGTCATGGGTATATTCATATCGAAATCAAACATCACACACATCTTTAGCTGAAATAAAGCATTTAATGGATGTGCAGAAGTATGGATAGTGGTTTTGATGGAGCGGTAAGGTAAAGATGTTTCCACATACTGATCAATTGTAACTACACTCACGCCATTTACAGATTTTCTGTCACATGTGAGTCATGAATCCAGTGCTCATGTCAGTCCATGGTGTCATACTTGGCAGCCAAACATAAAGGAGCCATTGAAGCTCAGAAACCTGAATGGGAACGGCTATAGACAGAGAAGGGTTTAAAGACTGGAAACACCTTGCAGCTTAAATCCCAATACTGAAGAAGGGTTTTTGAGAGACTATAACTGATCAACAGCAATGGCATTAAGAAGAATGAAGAAACCTATGCTGTATGGACTGGATTTCCTAAAGCTAGTCTGTAAAAAGCTCCACTCAGTTACTGGAAAAACTGCATGGTTCTGAAAACACTTCCAATATAGATCTCCTGTAGTGCATTGCATCCCATAGTGATCCAGTGAAGGTCCACTGGAAATACTCCTTTACATCACTAATTGAAAGGCTAGTTCTGATATGATAAACTTCATTATCTCAAGAAATACACCAGCCCTGAAATCTTCAGAACCATAGCACATTTAATAGAAATGATGAGACTTATTAAGATGACTGCAATAAAGCACGTATTACTATATTTTAAGTTGCCCAAAAGCTCAATCAAATGATGCTAAGGAATGTTCTAAAGTCCTGTCAGAACACATATGGAATGGCTGTAAAAATATCCAGAAACCTGAATAAAATGGATTGGAAGCTTCTCACCAGAATGAACAACTGAAAACTTTGAATCACAGTTATGAATTACCAGAATTTCTGGAATCTGCTGCCTTTGAGTTCATAAACGAACAACCTCCTTCTATGTTCCTCAGTGCCTGCTGAGAAACAAACCACCAAGACCACACTGTACTTTTTTGGGTACAAATGGTGGCACAGTGGTGGGACCCTTAACATAAATTACATAATTGTACCATTTTTCAGTGCAATTCATATTTGATTTTATTTTTTTTTCCTGTCTTGATTCCAGGCTTTTTGTTTTATTCATCCATTTTAAAAATTAAGATGCAAACCTATGCAAATTACATCTTTGCCCTTGGTAAATTAACAACATGTACCTGCAGGTTATAAAGCCACGCAATGCATACTTTGAAGGAAGTGACCGCAAGAAGCAAGCAACAATATGGCTGAATAAATATTCCTATCAACCCTTCAAGGAATGAGCAAATATAGGTATCATCATACAACAATCCAAGCTCTGGAAAACTCGACTACCCAAGACTGACAGTATATTATTTGAATCGAGAGTGTAGACCTGCTACAGTCAGTCAACTATCCTTTGAGACCTAAATGAACCACAAAACTCAGTAAGGAGTTCTAAGGGGTCATTTAGATCATGCCTTTTTAAAGTCTTTTAAGAGTGTTTCTTTTCATTAACATCTTTGAAGTGATACAGCTGACCAATCAATATCAAGAACTGCTTCCCTCTAGTCAACAATGGTACAAAAGCTAGTTTTGGGTGCTTTTAAGCACACTGAGCTGAACAACACTCACGAAAAAAAAAAACAAATAATCAGAGCATGAAAAATTTAATTTATTTTTCATTATTCAGTTTCATCACCTTGACTTTTCATGTTCTCTCAATTCACTTTCTTGTGTTCACCTACATGTCCCTCAAATGTGTTAACTCGGCCCTTAAGACGCCCATCCTGCTTCTTTTTAGGCATGAGATCCGCCACGCTTTGCCTTTAACAATGCATTGTCTAAATGCACCCTGAGGCGTAAAAGAGTGTTGTGGCTTCCATTAATATTGACTTTCCACCTGTAAACTGTGCCCTGGACTGGAAACACTTTTCAGCATAAATCCCAATACTGATGGACCCTGTGAGGTCTTTTGATAGACTACAGCTGATCGACCGCAATGGCACCAAGAGGAATGAAGAATGTTATGCTGTATGGACTGGATTTACTAGTCTGTCAAAGAGCTTCATTCAGTTAGTCCAGCAGACACTCACATTTTGGAGACAGAATTTAAAAACATTACTGAAGAAGACAGGAGAATGTCCCAGGATGACATGCTATTCTTAAGCATGGTGAACAAAAGCATAAGGAAAAATCCACCACAGCCACTAGGACAGTGGTCTCCCACTCTGTTCTAGGAGATCTACTGTCCTATAGGGTTCAGTTCCTTCCTGCATCTAACTTGCTGCCCCCTGGTCATGCCTACACCAATGCATCTGATACAGTCAATCAAGGACTTGGAGCTGGAGCAGGTGTGGTAGATTGTACATTCAAGAAGAGACCTACTCTACGTTACAACAGTTAGACTTAACCAGCTCAAAATGAACCAGTTAAAGGCCAAGACGTATAAATGTTTGTGTTAATGAATGAGGTCATTAAAAGAGGATATACAAAAGAAGTAAAGGATGATGACTTGGAGAAAGGGAAATAGTACATTCCTCAACTTGGCATCTGTCATCCAAAGACGGCAGGCATGCTACATGTGGTGTTTGACAGACCAGCAAAATATGATGGTTCTAACTTAAATCATAATCAGCTTGAATCAGTCCCGGTTTGATTGAAAACTTGAGTGGCATTCTCAGCCAGTTCCCTTAGCACCCTGTCACAGTGATGTGCTTCATGGTGAGGAATCTGACCAAAACTACTGTATCTGTGCTGCCTTTGGAGGAACGGAGACCTCAGCGATCAGCTTTGGAATGAAGAAGAACCTGTATGGTGCCACCTTAACCTCCAGAAGTTCAAACTATGGCATGAAGCATAAAGCATATAAGTGCAGGAGCTATATATTTCCAGTCGGCAAAGTACATTAGTTTGAACATGAAACTGATGTCTTAACCCTGGTATGCTGAGTTTTATGCAGCAACCAATTATCTATTGTGGTTTGCACTGTAGTGTCTGACTATATTGCTATTAATTATTTTGTTTCATCTGTGGCTGGTTGCACCAGCTGTGCGTGAATTCAAACATAGGCTAGTTGTAATGTACGTGTTAACTAAGTTCAGGTTCATGCATTACTAAATCAGGACGGGTTGTGCCACACAAACTAGTTTTAATGTTAAGCGTTTAGTTACTGAATATTTACACCACCCCTTGAGCAGGTGTACGTTTCGAAGAAACCAACAGAAGTCATGTAGAAAGCACAAAAAACACCAAAAACATGACTTTTTTGGTTAACTAAGCTAAAAACTTTAAACAGTATATGCTGTACTTATAGCTCTAATCATCGGCTTGGTTTAATCTCCAAGCATGAAGCTAAACACCTCAGCAGCTGCTCAAAGGGCTAAACTGAGGCTGCTGTTATGTCGGTTATGAAGAAACTGTAGTTTAAAAAGCTGCATATTTTATTTCTCAGGGAAACATTAAAGAATAAACAGACAGTGGCTACAGATAATTAGTTTTATTCTTTAAATTTTAATTAGTTTAACTTGTACACATTGCTCTATTCCATGCTGAATATTTTTTCCATTGAAAAAGTCTCAGCCAACAGCTGCTGCTTTTCCATGACAGCAGGGTTATGAATTGGATATGAACATGTTGTTGTCATGTTAATGCAACGTATGCATTAGTTAGTTGTTACTAGTTAATACATGACTTACGGATTTGCGGTGCAATCAAATTTAGTAAAAGGATAGTGGGAAACTAACTAGTGTTAAATACTTTATGCCCAAACCTAAGTATAAATCTACGCAAACTTTTTGGAACCCAGTCCTGGTCCCCAGCTGTGTGTGTCCTGCAAGATTATTTTCCTCGAAGACCTAGATCAAGTGCCCAGCAATGTACTGCATAGAGAGTTTTGTTTGCACTGGGAGGGGTTTTGGTAGACCTCCTCCTGAAGTGAATGGATTTCTAAAGTGTTTTAAATGCTTTGGGTGTGTTTACACTTGCAATTTTATGTGGTTTGGGCTTATCCAGATATAATCCTGACATGTAAGATGAATGAAGTGGCCAGGCGAAAAACAGGGTCATAGAGTCTTCAAGCTTCAAGTTCAAAATCAAGCTCAAGGACCAGCCTTCTGCTTGGCATAGCAGTCTATCCTTACTTTCTTATATACTCTTCTAGGGTTTATCAGTCCTGGATGGACAATACTGGGGCTGGTATGAAGGCTGGGATGATTCTTTAAACAATGGGATTCAGCCAAGGTGTGAGCACTGGAAAAATGATCTAACTGATTTGAAAGAAGTGAAGATACCCTGTAGGTACGCACATGCTAACTGTGGAAGAGTCATCATTGGAAAAATAGAGAGTCAGTAGGTAAAACAGAGACGTTCAATGCACCATAATGGGAAGATCAAGATACCCCCCTTTAAAGAAAGCAACAGTTCCCAGATTGGAAATGTGGAACTGCATGCACCCACGGGAATGAATCTGATGAATCTGAGCACATTGAAAGAGTATTCAAAGAGAACACATTGAAAACTTGGTGGAGGACGTGCTTTCCAAGGATGTCATAATAAAAAAAATAAATGAGTAAAATAACAATAATAGTAATAATAATGTTTATTTATATAGCACCTTTCATACTTTAAAAGTGCAGCTCAAAGTGCTTCATAATACAAAATAAAAACAGCAGAGGAAACAGAACAAAATGAAAACAATAAACAATAAACAAACAATGAATAGCAGAAAATAATAATTACAATTATTAATAATAAAGCACAAGATAAAAGTACAAATAAAAAGAATAAAAACAAAGAAAAATGCAACTAACAAGAAAGTAAAAGTAACAGTAATATTCCAGTAAAATCAAAGGTAACAATATAAACTAATTGAACAATAATGAAAAGATTTTTTTGTGTTTTTTAAAAACATTGACAGAGCCTGATGGATGTTTATATACATGGTGTCACGATTGGCCCTTATTAGTGCTCCATGTGCTTTTGTTTTGCTTCCTTGTTTTTTTCCCACTCCTGCCTCCTTGTTTCCAGACCTTGCCCTTAATTGTACCACCTGTGTTTATCACCTGTGTTTTATTAACCCCCGTTGTCTCTGTGTTTAAGCCCTGTGTTTTTCCCTAGGTTTTTGCTGGTCTTTGTAGCGTATTGTATCGTTTGGTGTTTGTTCTACTGGCCTCCATTGTTTGTTTAACCTGTTTTCCTTTTTTTTAATGTCAGTCCCCTGATCTATCCATGTAGGCTCTCTGACCTTGGACTGTTTTGACCCTGAATATGGATTTGCCCCTAATAAATCTCACAATAAAACTCCCTTGGCTTTACAGCAGTGGTCACCAACAATCCTCCTGGAGATCTACTTTCCTAACACTAATCCAACCAAGCCAGGGCTTCTTAATTAACTGGAACAGGTGTGGCACATTTTGGTTAGACCTGGATTCTACAGGAAGGCAAATGTCTACAACTAGGGCTGGTGACCACTGCTTTACTGGGCGACTTGCAGCAGGGCACACATACCATACTTTAGTCTTCTTGTTTCTCTTACCCAAAATAATTATCTAGTACTTTGGTGTTAATATCTAGAAGGGACTGTGAAAGAAAGTGTTACTTACTACATGGTTAATAGCGAATGAGTTCCTTTCTTACTGATATCGGCATCTTGGGTTTTTGCATTTGGATTTGTGTGTAATCTGTTAGGTTGTCTTGTTTTGTATGAGCTGGACAGTCTATATATACACTATATCAGACAGAGTAGCACCAAAGTAACCTTTTCTAGCCTTCCTGTGTGTGTGCATGTAATTTACGTGTATATCTGCAACCTTCTATGACTTTTCTGTCTCTAAATGACCCTGCCAGTGTGCCTCTACCTCAACATTAACGTGATGTTTTTTAAACGTATAATCTCTGAGCCCCGTACACATGAATCAGGACCAGCTGGAGGTGACCAGATGTTCATGATTACTAAGAATACAAATGATTCCGGATTTTGGGGGGGAATTAGGGGGGGAAAGGGGGGAGAGACAGAGATTTATTCTGAGGTTTTTGTTTTGGCTCAAGCACAGAACAGCAGGAAAACCCTCCGTATTTTAGGCCTTTCATTTAATCACAGCTGATTAGATGACGATGTCAGACTGCTGCCCCAACTGCTCTTACATAATGCTAGAGAGATAGAGAGAGAGAGAGAGAGAGAGAGAGAGAGAGAGAGAAACAGGTAGAGAAAAATAAAAACCGAAAGAGAGGGAAAGAGATAGACAGAGAGAGAGAGAGAGAGTGAGAGACAGACAGGTAGAAAAAAAGAAAGAGAGGGAAAGAGAGAGAGAGAGAGAGAGAGAGAGAGACAGGTAGAGAAAAAGAAAAAAACAGAAAGAGAGAGATAGAGAGTGAGATAGAGACAGGTAGAGAAAAAGAGAGACAAAGAGAGAAAGATAGACAAAGAAAGTGAAAGAGATAGACAGAGAGAGAGAAACAGAGAGACTGACAGAGAGACAGAGAGAAACAGATAGAGAGAAAGAGAGTAAGAAAGCGAAAGGTATCTCCCTTTCTGAGAGAGACATTCTGGTCATTGTGTGTGTGGTTAAGATTATGATAGTCAAGTGTATGTTTGTTTATTATTAATTATTATATATAAATTTAATACATTAAAGGTATTTAACGGTTTTAAATGGATGATTATGGAAAGCACTACACAAACAAGATACTACTACTGCTACTACTACTACTACTACTACTAATAATAATAAATTATGTTAATAATATCAATAATAATAAGAATAATTATTATTATTATTAGTAGTAGTAGTAGTAGTGGTATTAGTAGTAGCAATACTAGTGGTAGTATTTATTTATAATAATATTAGAAAAGTAAGAATGACTTCATGCATATTTAGTATATTTGAAAACAATCTTACTGTGTGCTTTAATGTCTGGAAAGTAAAATCCAAGGAATCTTAAAGTTTGCAAAGTTCTTCAGAGGAAAATTAAACCAAGAAAAATATGAACTGAAACGAAAGCAAAAATCTAATTTTTTACCCCCAGCAATTGTGTGTATTTGCTATATTCAATCACAAGCAATATTGACTAATGAAGGCTCTGTTAGGTAAACCAGATACTGGATGATAACATCAAAGAAGACCAGGCTTCCTCACAGAGGAAATGATTAAACAAACTATTGACAGACATAAAATCCCTGCTTCATGTATTAATGTTATTTGCATTCATTCTAATGCTACTGCCCAGTGAAACAGCTTTGTAAATAAAATTTTATCACAGTACTGCAGGGCCTGATAAACTGAGCCTAGTTAAATGTGACGATAAATACATGAAGTCCACACTGCCAGAAAGAGTATTTTTATTATTATTTGTATTTTATTACCTTTTAATTCTATTAAGTACTCACTTGCTTTTAATACTTCCTCTTATCTTGAATTATTTGAATGGTGGTGCTAAATGCATGAAGTGATTATAGTTATTAACCACAGTAAATTGGTCTGCACTCTGGATCTTGTGAGTTACCCCTGAGGACAGTGAGTCTCTTGAGCCCTCCGGTAAGTCCAGTCAGTCATGCGTATACGTGTCCTATTCAGTAGTGTTGAGATTAGCATGGAGTCATTAATAGTTCATTAATGAAGCTAAATGGGTCAGTGATGGGTCAAACTGAAAAAGTAGCCACGCATCAGGGCCACTAACCAGAAATATATCAACACATCTATCTATCTATCTATCTATCTATCTATCTATCTATCTATCTATCTATCTATCTATCTATCTATCTATCTATCTATCTATTTTACACTACACACAGATGTAGTGGTTTCCAAACATTGCTTCTTTAGTGTAGTGCAGGAGCTACAAGGTTCATGTCATTAAAAAACATTAAAAGTCAATTAAAAGGCATTGAAAACAGGCATTATTCTGTGTTGGAAATCACTGCATGGGCTCACGATCACTTCCAGAAATCACTGTCTGTGAAGACAGTTTGCTGTGCACTCCGCAAATGCAAGTTAAAGCTATGTCATGCAAAGAAGATGCCGTATGTCAACACCATCCAGAAATGCTGCAGTTTTCTCTGGGCCAAAGCTCATTTGAAAAGGACTGAAGCAAAATGGATCATTGTTCTGTGGTCAGAAAGGGAGCATCCATGACAGTGGGTGCTGAACTGGCCTGTCTGCAGTCCAAACCTTTATCCAATAGAAAACATTTGCTGCATCAAGAAAAGAAAAATCTGGCAAAGAAGACCCAGGACAGTTGGGCAGCTAGAATCCTACATCAGACAAGAATGGGACAGCATTCCTCTCCCACAACTTTTACAGACAGACCAGATGTTTACAGAGCGTTGTTGCTACACAATGGTAGACATGACCCTTTCCCAACTTTTTTGAGGTGCATTGCTGCCATCAAGCTCTAAATGGGTCAAAATGTGAATATTTTTCGTGAAATGGTAAAATGTCTCACTTTCAACATCTGATGTGTTCTATTTTCTATTGTCAGTGAAATATAAGTCTATGAGATTTGCAAATCATTGCATTTTATTTTTATTTACATTTATTTATATTTTACACAGTGTCACAATTTGATTGGAATTGGAGTTGTAGATCCAGGTCTTCCTAAACTTACTGTGTACTATACCAGGGTGCTGCACACTGCCTTTTTAGACAACAGGGGTGTTGTGCCAAATTCCATGTAAGCACATTACATGGGCATGTATTTATAGAAACGATCTGGGTGATTATTCATTTCTGCTCCTCATTAGCATCATTAGCCTTGTCGCTTGAGTGTTAAACTAGAGATGCAAAATCTGGAGACCACGGCCCAATCTTTCCTTAACCCCTACCCCTTGTTTTTGAGTGTCAAATTGCCCCTGCAACTGAGTTACAAGGGGCAGTGGTTGAAATCTTTCCTCTACAAAATGGGAACCTCAAATAAAGAAGAACATTATTTCATTAACAGGCTACTAACGCTAATATGTATAGGCGACCCTGATAGCAGAGGAGGGTAAAGTTCAGCAACCTCACCGCTGGTCTTTAGATACAGTTAGGCATCACATGCCTTCAAAATGGGGGACACGGCAATTAATTATTATCACCCACCCATAACTCTTCATTGATATGAAACTCCAGCTTTGTGTTCAAATTTTCCATTCCACCTTAAATGGAGCAGCAGTTCCATTCTGCCACCTCAGGCGTCAGAACTGCTACACCATTAAAGGCGGAACAGAAAGTTTAGCTGGCCAGCTACTGAGAGGGGTGAAATGGGATCAGGCCCAAGTCTCTATGATTACATCTGAGGTAAGTGGAAAATTGTGTACATTTTTCAAGGAATCATTCCTGTACAGAAAAGTCCATATATTAGCCAATACTTTACATGTACCAATTCTTAATGACAGGTGTGGAGTGATTATACATCCACATAGTGGATATTTGTTACCCACATATATTTATACACCCATATATATTTACAGAATTTGTACACTGCTAATATGTGCAAACTCTGTACATAGCAACAAGCCTGCCTCGAAAAAAAACAACCAACCTTTATGGCTGAGGTGGTACCTGCATCTTAGCATATCATTAATACCTTTACTGTCTACATGAATTATACATCAAACATTCAGCCACTGTAAAAGGGCCACTACTTCAAATACTAATAAAGGCACTCAGCCATGTGATCGCTTCTTCATGAACCCATAATTTTACTGCTACAGTTAGCTTTTTAGAGCTATAGAAAAAATAAAAGACTTTTATTTACAAGACAACTGAAATGACATGTTTAAGTAATGCACCATATTTAAAGTGGTAGATCAGAGCAGTATCAAATTCACACTATTAATTCAATGTGGCTTTACTTTTTTAAATATAGCTGAATGTAGATTAGCCAAGAAATGTTTGGTGCACAAACCTTGCTAGAAAAACCAGCATAGGACAGCATAGCTGGTCAATAGCAAAACCAAATGTTGTTATGTTGGTCAACCAGCATCGCCATGCAGGGTGACCAGCTAAACCAGCACCAGACCAGAATAAACCAACTTAAACCAGCTTAAACCCCCCATGGAATGCAAGCTTTTCTGTGGAGCCACGATGCTAATGTAGCTAACAAGTGATGGAAGCTTATAGCCACCAGATTAGCATCATGCATTGGCATTATTTGTCAGGTTTTTTTTTTGATAACAGTATCTCAAACAGTGTCAGAAACCTTATGAGATTACCTACAATAAAATGTGGTCTAAGATAAGTGTACGCTGATTTTGGCATTCAGTTTACACACAGGTCCTGATTGCTAATTGGTAAGTATAACCCTGAACTTGTTAGCTACATTAGCCTTGTAGCTCCAGTGTAAGACTAAAGAGGCAAACTTCAGACACCAAACAAGTCTTTCACTGAATTGGTATTTTATAACCATGACACCTATGTCAAGTCACCAAACTGAATGACAGTCTAAAAAAACCCACAACCACATTTAATTAAACTTTTATTGAGTTCATTCTCTGAACTTGACAAACACTGGCTGAACTTTCAGCTCTGCTTCTGTTGGACTGCTCAATAAATGTGTCAAACACCCTGTTGAAGCTCATGTGTCTCTGCCCTGTCTCTGGCAGGAAACACATACTTGAACATGGCCACACAAAGACACTTCAGAGTGATGTGGTCACAGCGTGTTGTGGGACACGTCACGTCACTGAGTGAAATGCTAGCACGACTGACCATGACCTGACAGACACCTGAGGTCATACTGCTCTGAAAGTGGAGAGTGTACTTAGCCATTTCAACAAACAGCTCTCATGCTGACTGACATACATGCAGCACACACACACACACCTACATACTCATGCTGCCACCACTAGGCCTCACCCAGGAACTTCCAATGAACTTTGTCACTTTTAGGAGATCCATCTGGAGCGAGGATAACAGATAGACAGTATAGTGGGTCATTATAGTACAGTTTTGGGCCAATTCCATTTCATCCCTTACCCCTGCCACTTAGCCCTTAACCCTCCCTTTTGTGCGTTCATGTCTAGGGGTAGGGTGTCCTGATTTTTGTTGAGATAAATGGGTAGGGTGAAGTGTTAGGGCTATATGGCCCTCCAAACAGAGGTTTTTCAGAGGCACACTCCAAACGGAGTGTTATGAGAAAAAAAAGAAAAACAGGCAAAATTGGCTGCACAAGTGACCAAAGAAACCCATAAATCTGAGTATTTTCTCCATTAAAAATTCAATAACCATTGTATTTATAACAAGCATAAAAATTGCTAATAGTAATTTTCTTAAATAATCCAGCAGTTGCCTGAAGCACCAGAATGTAACAGCTGCTCCATTTAAGGTGGAACATTTGAACAAGAAGCTGGTGAATAGTTGACTTCAAGTTCATGTCACAGAAGAATTAGGAGTGGAGATAAAAATGAATTATTGCATCCCTCTCTTTGAAAACATATGATGCCCTAAATGTAACTTAAGCCCAGCAGTGAGGTTGCTGAATTTTACCCACCTTTGCTACCACTTCAGACTGGCAGGGTCGCCTACAGAGCACCAACCACCAGTAGCCTGTTAATGAAGTAACAGTAATTTTGTAGGGGAAGATTTCAACCCATTTAACTCAATTGCAAGGGGCAAGGTGACACTCAAAAACAAGGGTAGGTGTTAAAATAAGAACTGGGAATTGGGCCTAAGGATGCAGGAGAGGAGGGTTCAAACAAATAAATAAATAAACAGTAGTATATTCTTGTAAACTACTGCAAAGTAACTATCAGAGTCTCATTTGGACAATCATTCAAGCAGACACATATACTGAGCAGACACCTGTATGACTGTGTAGGCCTTTCCAATGAAAAATGTATGAAGGTGTGACTGAAGGCCAGTAACTAATTCCACTGAGCTCAACAACAGTACACACTCACACACACACACACACACACCGCTGGCTGAAATAAATACCCCCTTCCAACCTGCCTCAATCCTCTGCCCCCTGAGTTAATCAATCTGAACATCTTGTCATAAATCTGACAGCATTTACCAAAGATTGTATGTCAGACATGAGTGACAAGCTCTGTTGGAAATTGCCAATGGCAAAACTAACAGTTCAGTTCAGCTTAATTCCTTTTGTTATATGTACAAGGTTGGCACGTCTGTAAAGGTAAACTAGGCAGTCGGCTAAAGAAAATGTGGCAAAATATGCCAAATTCATCTTACCTATGAGGAACCTGCTTCAAGAGCACGTTTAACAAAGGTCGCCATGAGTGCACTCTGTAAATGCAATGATTGGCTGAGGCATGTGTCAGCTCAGGCTGCCCCGAACTCTGCCCTGTCCCAAACACCAACTGACCATGCAACAGTAACTATGCATGCACAGGTACTTCTGATAAGCACTCTTAAAAGGCTTTGAGTGTGTATGTCTCATAAATCAGATACCCAATATCCCAAGAGTTTGGAGAGAGACATGGTGACAGATCTTATGTGTTTATTGGTTCTCATTGTTGGATCAGGACAGATAAATGATGATGTTTCCCTGGGTCCTCTTACATAAAGCTTATATGAATTTCACTTTTGAAAAAAAAAACATATATATATATATATTTTTATATATATATATATATATATATATATATATATATATATATATATATATATATATATATATATATATATATATAAATGAAATTATTTTCTCTGTTATAAAATATGATAACCACAGCATTGTCTTAGTTTAATGTTGTTTCAATGTATTACGGTCCTTTTCTTCATTACAAGGATAAAAAATCACCAGTAGTGTGCTAATGTCTCGGAAGCTAGCCAGCTAAATTTCCCGTTCCACCTTAAATGGTGCAGCAGTTCCAGCCTCAGTCATCAGGGCTGCTGCGCCATTTAAGGTGAAATGAGAAATTTAGCTAGCTAGCTTCCAAGACTACTAGAGATTTTTTTATGCTTGTATTATGCTTTAACCTGGTGAACAGCTTCTTATCACTGAAGAATTAGGGGTGGGCAATAATAAATAACTGTCCCTCTTTGAAGGCATATGATGCCCTAAATGTAACTAAAGCCCAGCAGCGAGGAGCTGAACTTCACCCTCCTCTGCAATCACTGGCAAGGTTGCCTACAGAGCAGCGCTAGTAGACTGTTAATGAAGTAATGTTATTTTTTAATAGAGGGTTGTTCTATTTCATAGGGGAAGATTTCAACCACTACCCCTTGTTTTTTTTTTTTGCAAGGGGCAAAGTGATACTCGAAAACCAGGGGTAGGGAATTGGATTGGGCCTATATGTTTATCTATATAAAGTATTTAAGTATGTAAGTATCCCTTATCCTAACATGAATGTCCTAATGGGTAATGGTATCTTGTAATGTAAATAATTACATATCATTACATATTAGGAATTACATAATTGCACATTATGCTTTTATCCTAATTTTATGCATTTTACAAAGTCAGGAGCGTTTTGTTCGTCCTGGGTTAGATCAAGTTTTTCTCATGTTTTTCTGCAAAATTAGGACACACACGCACACACACAGGCTGTCACACGCTGTAAGTTTTACCGTATCTTTTGGCAATAATAATGTCCCAGGTGTGAACTTTTCTCCTCTTGTGACTTAAATCATGCTCCGTATGTGGACTGTATATAATGTGGCTCATTAACTGTGGGCACTTCCTACAAGGCAATTCTCTATTTATAGCACAATTATATGTTCAGCTGCAGCATAATAAACTTTGTGTATTTTCTCTCTCATGCAGTGCTCTTTACTTCTCACTTAACCCCTTAAAGTCAAATGAATTAGCGGTCTAGACATACAGTTCTAGGCAAACGTCAGAGAACACCCTTCATTTATTTAGACATTAAACAGCCTCTAAGCACATGTTATTTATTCAGGGGATATTTCTGATGAGATAAAAGCATCATTAGGTCTTCTTTGAAGGCCTAGAAGGCCCTGATGCTTGGCCACTGGTTATTAGCCTTTATCTTAAAGGTATGAGCTGCGGTTCAGAAATGCTCTTGTAATGACGACACTCTTTAGCTGTAATAGGACACAGTCACTGATGTGTTCATCAATTTTAATTAACACTCTAGTCAAAACATACACACTCACTCCCACTTATACCTTTACTCATCCACAGCTTCACGTCCATTGGTGGGTGGAGTCTAGTTGCCTGGGGTCAATCACTGGCTCTATTATATTAAGATGTGACATTTGAAGCAATGCGACACACGCATGCCATCAGGCATCATCCAGCTGTGCCGCAGTGATGCACACTAAACCTCAGCAGCTTTTAACCCCTGCAACAATAATCCTTTACTCACCCTAATCTCACTACTGCATCTCAGTCTACAGCATGCGGTTGATTACTTTATAGAGGGAAGCTGAACTGCCTCGTGGCTCTTATGTGTTTTGCTGTTGTAGTTGTTGTTTTTTTTTTCTTTTTACAGGAAATTATATAAATAGAGTTTCTTTGTAAACGACTGGACTCTATAGATGTGACAGATGGATAAATGCTGGAGTTTTCCTTTAAACGTAATGTTTTCATCAGCCCTTTATACCTCAGATTGTTAGACTGGCTGTACTGGCTGTAAACTTTCATGCAGTGAAGTGCAAGTCGTGAGTTGCCTGCAACATAATTTCCAGGCAACTTACATGCAGCAATTCAAAAACAATTAAAGTTGCACGTTACACTATTGATTACTTACACCTTATGGATTATAATTGTTATAAAATTATCCATGAGGGGAAATTTACACTTTAAAGCATTTGCATCATCTTTGTACGCTTTGTTCAGCTGTGATTGCCATTCTTTTTATATCTATATATTAGACATTTGTCTATATGTCTAGGGTTCTTTACTGTATATTTGAGTCTTTACATATTTGTGTTTATGTTAAAATTAACACAGAAAAACTAAAATCATGTGTTTGTCTCACTCATTCTGTCACACAAGTCTAAGCATCTTCTGTCTAAGCACAAGTTAATTCAGGAGCACATCTCAGTCTCCTCTTCTGTAATCATTTTCACATTTTGGATCCCAAATGGGGGCATCAAGAGAGGAGAAATGTCATGTTAACAGCAGGATAAAGAATATTACACGATGGAACAAGCATCTGTCTAAGCAGCTGTTAGCATTAGCTGGCTACTACATTTCGCAGGGGTGATCAATAAGTCGATCGCGTTCGACCAGTTGATTGCATGGTGCATGTGGTAGATCACGCTTTACTGCTTCTGGTGGAGGACAAGTCAACATAGTTGACTGACATGAAATGTGGCCACTGTCTCTTTAATATACTGCTTGTTACTATAGCTACACCACAGCCCACCTAAAGCACTGCCAGGAGTTTGCCTCTCTAGTGATCTAGAAAGTTTTCATTTGTCAGTAGCTAGTTTGTGTGGTGCAATTATTTGGGTTTTCCTTTTGTAACCTACACTGACTCTTTCAGAAGACAAGTGCGAGACCTAAAACTTACCTGTTCCACACAGAGCAGGAGAAGGACTATTTTTTTACACTGTCAAACTCCAAATGCATTTGCTGGATTTGCCAGTAGCCACCGCACTTCCAAAGGGGAATGTGGCGACAAGGAGGCATTTTCAAACTATACACAGAAACTACAACGACAAATTCCCAGCTAAAAGTGAAGTCAGGAAGAAAAAAGTGGTCCAGACTACACAAACCTGGCTGACACCATTCAGTGCAAATAATCAGAATAAGGTTAGTGTCATTTTTAAGGTGTTATATACCATGTAACTGTTAATTATTAATAGAAACATAGGCCGCTGTAGTGCACTAAAAAGTTTTAATGCCAACCTTCTCTTTTTAGATAGACCTAAAAAAAAAAATGATGACCTACCCACTAAAAAAAGTAGATCTCAAGCCACAAAAGTATGGCCACCCCTGAGCTAGCGGGTTACAGAAAGGTTAGCTAAGTTGCAGCATGCTTTTCATTGTGCAATTTAGTTTCATGAAAGGTTCAAGCAAATAAAGCTGCACGAAGGTTTTACCATGTAAAGCCAACTTCGTGTTTGTACTGGTACTTACATCTAATACAAATAGAGTCATATGCCATAATGAAATACAACATGTTTTGTCAATTTTCATATTTTGTTGCTGATCTGAAAAAATAGATGGTGTAGGGGGGTCACAAGTTGCTAGCAATCTGTTATATACATTAAACTGAGATAATGAAGCAAGAAAGGAGTTAGACTGTAAATGGTTGTGTGTTTCACCTTTAAAACCAGTATATTCTGTACTACAGTGGTGCTTTATTGAATTTCCCATAGAAATAGAACAATTATAAGTAAGTCTATGTAATGCTTTTCACCAACAGATCAAATGCATTATATGTGCTTGGTGAAAACGTGTGCATAATTTCCACATGAATAAAACAAATTACATCATCACAATTGTGTCAGTGAGTTTACATGCTATCGGCAAGAACTGTGTTTATGTAATATATTTTGCTCCTGTGAAAGCAAATGAATTCAGTGCATCACTTTTTCAGGGCCTGTAGTTTTGGACAAATGTGTAACTTCTGTCTTTTAGGTTTGAACTGGCTCTCAATCCTACTCACATTGTTATTTTAATCATGATCTTCATCCAGTTAGTAGAGGGTCATGAACTCAAGCTGAATCACCTAACCGTGATTTATAGCCAGCAGGCAACAAGCCAAAATTTTTCTCTTTCTTTCTTTCACTTTTTCACTCTACCCTCCAGCAAACATGTGCTGACCTGGCTCGGTTACAGCCATAGCACTACGGATGACCCTGACCTGCCAGATCTGTGCATGCAGCTTTCAGTGCCTCTTCTCAGAGCAATCACCTAACGGTCTTTGACGTAAACAGGCCACAGTGTATTAGCATATTTACCCTGTTTGTAGTGTGCACACATTACAGTGCATATCTGCACTCACTCTCATTACAGACAGCCTGCAGCCCATTAGATTAGATCTGATTAGTGAAAAGTAAAATCGGCTGTCTGAAATCATTGATTGTTTCTAAACAAATGATTGAGATCAGGTTCATTGATTGGTCGATGATTAGGTTAACTACAACTGTTAACCAAGTTTCCTTAATGTGTCTTAAAAGCTTTGTCTTTGGCAAACAGACAGACACTTGCAGAACTGCACCAAAGCATACTTCGTTTTTGACTTCTAGTCAACTACTTTTCAGTTTCAAAGACTATATAAAGGTTTACAGGCATGTTTCCTATTTAAAATGAATAAGCCTAATTTGTTTCAAATCTCAATGCTATTTTTAATAAAGCAATAAATATATAAAATAAAAGAGGTTACTTTTCCTATGAATATGTCCACAAGACTCTGTGAACACATTCATAACACACAATCTATTATAATGCATTATAAAATAATATATAAGCATAATGCCAAGCGTCAGATGGAGTGGTGTAAAGCACGCCACCACTGGACTCTGGAGCAGTTGAAACTCATTCTATGGAGTGAGAATTCACACTGTCTGACGTGTCTGGGTGTGGTGAATGACAGAAGAACGTTACCTGCCTGACTTCATTGTGCCAACTGTAAAGTTTGGTAGAGGAGGAATAATGCTATGGGGGTATTTTTCAGAGGTTGGCCTAGGCCCCTTAGTTTCAGTGAAGGAAAATCTTAATGTTTCAGCAGGCCAAGACATTTTGGACATTTCTATATTTCCAACTTTGTAGGAACAGTTGGGAAGGCTTTTTCCTATTCCAGCATGACTGAGCCTGTGGGTGGGTTTGATGTGGAAGAACCTGTCACGTGTAGGTGTCCCACTACTTTTGTGTGTGTGGGTGTGTGTGTGTGTGTGTGTGTATATATATATATATATATATATATATATATATATATATATATATATATATATATATATCAGATTCCAGTTACCCTCTTAGGTCCTCCATGGTTAATAAGCTTTGAATTGTCTGAAATGTCACCATTAACACACCTTGACTGGCTATAAACATATAACAAATTCACCTTGAGATTTGGGCTTCGCTTAACATACATATTGCAGGGACAGTACATGAGCACATAGAAGAAAAAAATAAATAAAATACAGACACATACCTGTCAATAGAGAATGAAAATCAAATAAAATGTAATACATTACATAACTAGCATTAACTGTGGAGCTGTGGCATTCTAGTCATGTAAAGCAGAATGGAATAACTCTGGACTCCTAAGGGTTACTGCTTTATTTTCCACAGTGCTATCTCTCTGCACAGGAGTGCAGGACATTAACTGGTGTAATTATTTTCCCTGCTGAGGCGAACTAGTGTGTTTTGCTGTGTAGCATTTTTTTTTGCATACTTGTCACCTGGATTTGAACTTCTTTCCTGGAAAGTTCTTTATGAGCTGTTATCCAGTCACCTCAACTGAGAAGCTGCACTTTATCTCACCCTTTACCATATTTCATAGCATGAAAGCTAGTGATACATCTTCTTTTTCCATTGGAGAGAATTCAGTCCACATAGATTTTAATTATTATTACACACAAAAAAAATCGAAGGATCCTGCATTGCAGAAAGTGATATGCAGAAAATGATAGAAACGTTAACTCGCTTAAACTCATTAACAACATACCTAGTTTAACCCATGTATGATTTAAATGTTGCCTTCTTACTCAAACCATGTAAACTACACCCCTATGAAACTCTTCTCTCTAGATCTTCACTGTCAACAGTTATGTATCAGATATTTTCATTGTTATGTAAAACTGTGAAAGGCTGCCATTGAAATGAATAGGGTGCAGTGAAGTAAATTTGCAAGTGGATGTGTAATGAGTGAACTGTAATTATGTGCATTTGGCAGTAACTGTGTGTGCTACATTGATGTATGTGAGTTTGATTAGCAAATCTGAGAATGTTTAATTACCTTCTGTTCACGTGAATAGTAGCTGAAACTATCACCCTCCCTGCTGCTTCCCAGTTGTGTTCAATCCACCAGCTAGATGTAAGTCTGCGCAAGCTAAATAAAAGAGCATTTACTTTCCAAGATACTACCTGGTTTTAATACATATTACAGTGGCACTGTCTAATACAAGCTTTTAGTAACGACTAGGAATCAGCCTCAGGGAAGCTTGAACGCTGGTGTTGATGTTGGGGTGTGTGTGTGTGTGTGTGGGTGTGTTTCTTATGTGTGTGGTGGACCCAAGCGACCCCTGCGTCGTGTACGTCTAGAGTAATGCTACTGTTAGACCCCCACACTAACTGAGTGACTGATTGAGTGAGTGAAAGACAGCAGTGTTATGACAGCTACTATTTCTGATGACAGCACAGGGCTGCATTTAGAAGCAGTAGAGTCAGAGAGAGGAGAGCAGAGCAGAGCAGAGGAGAGGAGAAGTATTTTGTAGCCAAATATAGTCAAACTATTACATAAAATCTGCCACAAAGCAAAAATTAAACATTAAAAAGTGTATCAAAGTACATTTAACAGTGTGTGCATAGCACTCGTGGGCCTAGGCCAGGGATCAGTAACCCACATGTTAAAAAGAGCCATTTTGTCCTTTCAACAAAAATCAAACCAACACAACATTTTATGTCCATTTGAAGTAATATGTGCTATCTAATGTCCTAGCATAGACTAAAAAAGATATAAGGAAATGTAAATGAAAGCCCAGGCTTACTTTGCTCTGCTTTAAGCATTAGCTCATCTAGCTGCTTTTCTCACATCTCTGGCAGGAAACCTTTCCTCAAAAGTAGAACAGTTTCTTGTAAAATATCTCTCAACATTTGATTTTTTTATGAGACTGAAGTCGCTTCTCATTCAGCAGCTTCTTGTTCTAATGTTTCTGTTCCACTTTAAATGTAACTGCTGCACCATTTTGACTTCAACATATCAGGAAACCAGCCGGAGTGTTTATAAATGCAAATAAATCCATTCATCTCCAAATTATTGGAATCTTTCTCTTTGCTTTTTCATTAGCTACTAGCTAAGAGAGACTGTTGTCTGTGTTGTTATGGTGACCAGCAGTCTGGGTCACAAACATCAGGGTTAAAGGGTAAATTATTAGATATAAGCCACATTATCTCTAGTGTTCAAGACCATTTTTGTTAAAACTGTGGTAGAACGATCTGCAGGGCTTGATTTCACTGCAAAGGAGGATTATTTTATAAAATCTAAATCTGCTGGGGAGCCACAACAGGGCAGTAAAGGAGATGCAAGCAGCTCCAGAGCCACATATTGGCAACCCCTGGCCTAGGCCTACCCACTTTTATCACAGGCCCACTCAAAATGATGATTAAAAATGTGCTTTCAATATTAAAATCTTATAAATAAATAAACCACAAATACATATGCTCTTAGCCAATAACCATGACTGAGGTGGCTTTTAAGAGTTGCTTGTTCCTGAGCCACCCACGCACTGTCAAACAGCGCTAAATCTAGGTGCATCTCATCACACTATTATGAGAAGTATGAGTGTTTTAAATGTAGGATGCACCATTACATGAATAAATACAATAACTACAGTTATGCAAATCTGAACATGGCACACAAGCACTGAAGGCATTAATACTAGAAATCACCAGCATGTTAAAATTTCTAACTATTTTTTCTATTAAGCTCTGAGGTTTGTGTGTTTTGGTCAATTAGCAAGCCTGCCTCCTACTTTCTCCTGCTGTGTTTGGACATTGCTTAGCATTAACACCTTAGCTATGTGTCACGCCACCCTCTGATCCTGCAGTACCACAAACTAATATTATGGACTCCCAGAATCCATCTCCCAGAATCCACCTGGATATCATGTCCACCAACCACAAACTGTTCCAGAGATTAGCTTTACCTGAATATTAATTATCCTACCTGTTGATCTTTATACAGACTCCTGTAAAGACTGTTTGCTCACACCACTCTTTGCAAACTATTGCCACTGTTTTTCCAGAGAAGATCGAGCCTTTTCTCTGTGATTGCCTACCGTGTATCATGACCCTTTAATTTGTAGTTTTGACTATGAATTAGCCTGTGCCCTGTTTGATATTAGTTGTTGTGTTGTTGCCTTTCGGTTTTGACCTGTAACTTGGTCTTCACTATTTGTGGAAGCCCATTTTGGTTTTTAATTGGGTTTCTATGGCTTTGTCCATTACATGTTTTTTGGATTATGATTTTGGAGGATACTTGTTACAGTAAAGCCTCAGATAACTTTATTGCAAGCAATCTGACTCTTGGTGTAACGTTACATTGTGGCTTATACTTTTTGTAGCCTATATCTCATCATTTGTAAGCTTCAACCCACCCATTAATTGGTTATTATTTATTACCAGTTTCAAAGAACCAGTCATGGTGCTGCTAATGCACACAATCTTTCCTCTTCATCCATGTTGCCTTAACACATGAATACATTTAAAATGCCCATTTTCTGACCTGTACATTAACCTCAAAAACATCTGTTCAAAAACCACACAAATCACCTAATTTCTCACGCCACAAACACAGATGCTCAGTAGTTTCTTTTCGGCACTGCTGGATCCAGGTGTACCACATGTCTGTGTGAAGTTATCGCTCCATAAATAATCCTCCACTGCAGATCAGCTGTGCAGTTCTCTATAGGAAGCTATAGGGATTTCCAGCTGACCTGAGGGCCAAATAAGTCCAGCCATCTTGACAATCACTGACATCTCAGAACAGTTTGATGAATCGCTTTCACACAGGCCTGGCACACTCGCTGTCTCTGTAGACCTCTCTCCACCAGCTCTCTATAATATCCAGGAAGAGCTTTTTTACCTCCAGCAAACTAGCAGCCACTGTGGAGCTCTAAGGTCTGGTGAACTCCCTAAATGTTTCCACCAATTTCCACCCACTGACGTCCATGCAGTGGCCCTGTTTTAAGCATCACTTCCTCAAGAGGCATTTTTACGCTGACAGAGGACATCAGTCTGGTCTGTATCAATGGGTATTGTATCAGCAGTTACTCCAGCAACCCCATTCCCAGACACCAAACATCTCTGTAGATCTTTTAAACTGTCCTCCAGACCAGGAGAAATGAGTGGCAAAAAGGGCTCCGATTGGCCTCAACCATTTGTATCTGGAACATCTGAAGGTCATACGTCAGATTCAGTCCACATGTCTCTCAGATAAGGCAACATTTTGCTGATTGCAATTGAAAAGCCCTGGCTGTTGTGCTGGTCTGAGTGGATTTTTGGGTTTTTAAACACCTCAGTGTCACTGCTGGACTGAGAATAGTCCACCAACCAAAAAAACCCTGCCAACAGCATCCTGTGACCACTGATGAAGGACTAGACGGTGATTAGATAATACTGTATAGCAAAAGATGAGCTATCATCTCTGGCTTTACGTTGATAGGGTGGACCAGTGTTTAAAAACTCCAGCAGCACTGCTGTGTCTGATCCACTCAGACCAGTGCAACACACACTAACCCACCATCACCACATTGTTACTGCAGTGCTGAGAATGATACACCACCCAAATAGCACCTGCTTTGTGAGGGTCCATGGGGGTCCTGACCACTAAAGAACAGAGTAAAAGCGGGCTAACAAATTATGCAGAGAAACAGATGGACTACAGTCTGTAACTGTAGAACTGCAAAGTGCACCTATATAATAAGTGGATCTGATAAAATGGGTAAAGAGTATAGAAACAAGGAGGTGGTCATAATGTTGTGCCTGACCGGTGTACAAACCAGCTTTACTCTGGAGCAGAGAGTCAGCAGAGGAGAGCTAATTGAGTTCATTTGATTGAAAAAAACATATTTCTGTAGTTTTCTTACTCGATTATCTTAAAGAGTCTTTTTTTTCTGCTAAGAGATGTGAGGGTGGGTTTTACACATAAGACACAATGTCTCTCTCTCTCTCTCTCTCTCTCTCTCTCTCTCTCCTTTTCTTGCATTCTTTTGTTTTTTACTCTTGCATTTTCTTCCTTTTTGTCTCTCTATGGCTTTCTTATGCTCTCTTTCGTTCTTCTTCTCATGCTCTGTCATTTGCCTCAGTTCTTTCTCTGTATTCTCCTTTTTTATGATTTATTTTTCTTGTCCTCTTTTTGTCTCTGTTGTTTCCTTAAGTGCCCTCTCTCTCGCTCTCTCCCTATCTCTCCTTCTCTCTCTGTACTTCACCCTCTTTCCCCCTCTCTCTACTTGCCTTTCTCTTACTTTGTCTTTATAACTCATCTCTCTCGCTCCCTCCCTCCCTTTTTCTCTCTTTCCCTCACCCCCGCTCGATACCATTCTATCTTGTTCTCCACCTCTTGCTTTACTACTCCCTCTCCCCTTTCTCTCCATTTCTCTCCATCTACCTCACTTTCTCTTTCCCCCTTTTTCTCTCTCTTCCCCCCTCTATCTATACCTCTCTTCTCTCTTGTACTCTACCTATACCTCTCCCTGTCTCTCTATGCCTCTCTTTCTGTCTCTCTTGTTCCCTACCTCTATTTCTTTACCTCTCACCCTCTTTCTCTTTCTCTCTCTCTCTCTCTCTTCTCTGTTCCTTTCTAACTCCCTCTCCAAGTCTCTTGATACTTCCATTTCTCTTTCTCTACCTCTATGTCTCTCTTTACCTCACCCTTTCTCTTGCTGCATTTGTCTGCCTCTCACCCTCTCTCTATCCCCCTCTTTCTATATCTTCCTCTCTGTCTTTGTTTCCTCATTCTTTACCTTTTCCCACTTTGTTTTTCTCTTTCTACTTCTCTCTCTCTCTCTCACTCTCTCTCTCTTAAAACATGTCTTTCTCTCTCATTCTCTACCTCTACCTCTCTTTACCTCTCCGTCTTTCTTGCTGTATTTGTCTTTCTCTCTATGCCTCTCTTTCTGTCTCTCTAGTTCCCTACCTCTCTCTCTCTCTCTCTCTCTCTCTCTCTCTCTCTCTCTCTTAAAACATGTCTTCTTTCTCTCTCATTCTCTACCTCTACCTCTCTTTACCTTTCCGTCTTTCTTGCTGTATTTGTCTTTCTCTCTATGCCTCTCTTTCTGTCTCTCTAGTTCCTACCTTTACCTCTCTCTCTCTCTCTCTCTCTCTCTCTCTCTCTCTCTCTCTCTCCCACCTCTCTGCTGAGACATCAAAACAGCTGAAACTTAAATGGCACAGAATGCACCCCCTCGAGTCGTGACGCACCCTGCCTGGTATTTATAACGCCGGTCATCCATTTTGTTGCCAATGACGAATGTGTGGCGGTCATTCTCCAGGGTTAAGGGGCCATCCTGTGGCCAGAGAAGGAATTGCAGCCACAGTGAGTATAGTCCATGAGCCCCGGACACAAATTGTTCTTTATTAAAACAAGAGGTTAATTCAAAGTGAAGGATGCTAAAAAACTGACTGAGCTTTATGCAGCTGAAGCCAATCTACTTGATGACTGTCAGCTTCCTTTCATTGTTTTCCACATTGGCTTATTTGATCCAGTTATTCTCACAGTCATTCTCATAATCACCTTGGTCCAGCACTCTTTAGCCAAATCAGTCACTTAACCACTGGCAAGCTAATCTGATTTAACGCAGCCATAGAGTAAAATCACAGTTGCTGGCACCCATAATGGGCATTTACTCATTTAGTAGAAGCTCTTATCCAAAGAAACCTATAAACCGCAAATAATGTAAACCCATCCAGCCGAATAAAAGCTGGTTTATGCTGGTCTGGTCTGGTCTGGTACTAGTTGAGCTATTCATCTAACATTCACTTCCATTGCTGCTGAGTAGCATATCAGCAACATATCGCTGCTGTTGGAACAAAACCTCTTATCTCCATTTTTGTCATTTTTCAGTTTTGGACTAAATCTGAAAATACCTGTTGTCCTTTACATTTTGTGTAAATTTAATGATGAATGGGCCAAAAGAAATGACCAAAATTACTTGGAAAAAATTCTGGTTCCATTGACTTACATTAAAAGTGAAGTATGCTTTTTCCTTCTCCTGTAAAGTTACCATATTGCAAATACGAGGTTTTGTTCTGACGGCAGTGACATGCTGGCTTTGCTGGTGATCAGCATATTAACTTCCAAAAGCGCAAGATATGTTGGTTTTGCTGGTGACCAGCTATGGTGATCTATGCTATTTTTTCTAGCAGGGCAAACCAACGTGATGTACTGAGCAAATTCACAAAAAGAAATATTAAACTTAAAAGCTAAAATCAATCATTAGCCATATTCACACCATTTTGCTTGACATAAAAGGTGGGAAGTTCAAGGTAAATGGTGTTGTTACTACTGTAATGGGATACATCTCTCTTTGTTGCTGACTCCAAAAAAAAATTCTAGTAAAAAAAATAAGAGATTAGAAAAATCCAGAGGGATTGTGAACCAAATTTCAAGGTTAAGTTAAGTTCATTTGTTCACTCATTTACCTAAGTTAGTTAGCTAACTGCTATCTAGTCTACTTCATCTTCCCAGTGAAGATCTACAACCTAAAACACAATTGTTAGCCAGCTGTTTTGCTTGTTGCCAGTGCCACCCTCTCATGAAACATGGCCATCTGTCTGATTACCCCAGGTAACCCCTTAAAATCCTTAAAAGGCTTATTACATACTGCTATTATTCCACAACTACAGGGACTCCAGTGCAAACTGGTTGAACTATTCTTAGGCTAGAAGAGTGTAATACAATCCTGGCCTTTTAAGGGGTTTAACGAAGTAAGATAGTCAGCGATCATCAATAAAGCAGTCATCATACAAACGTTCTGCTGCTTTGTGTGAATAGTTTTATGGTGAAAATCTGCCATCAGGGCAGTTGCCAATCATTTATGATCTAATGCTGCTATCAATAATCAGTGTATCTCACAATTAGTATACTTCAGCATAGAGTCGAAATAGTACAGGGAACAGAATGTACAATCATTTTTATATAACAATGTAAAACATGAGAAAATCACTTTCCAGAGTTAAACTGTGTTAAAAATGTGTTTGATAACATTGTAATTTTGTTAATCTTGTTAAAATGATCAAAACACTAATAACTTGCCCAGTACACTTCAGCTCTGTGAGCTGCATCATATGAAGTAGGCTATTGGTGGGTCTAACCTGCCCACCTCATTAAAAAGGTTCTGGCAATGGCCCTGCTTGTTTCATCACCGTCAGGGTAGGAAATTCATATCGAGCTGCAGGGAGTAATTCTTGCAAAAAAAAAGAAAAGAAAGAAACTGCCTTACTGTCAGTTCTATTTAAATGAGATAGTTATTAGTTATTAGATACATCTGGAAGGATGTTAAATTGTGCTATTTGTTCACTTCATTTGTTCATAGCTATGCTACAGTTAGCTAGTCGGGCTAATGTTTTTCAACAAGTTTGTTAGCAAACCTCAGAGATGTGGTACCTGTTAAACAGTTTAATTCTACAGCTATCCAGGCTAAGACTTGACTGCATGGCTGTTAGCTGATATTTTGTTTCCTTACCTCAGAAGTGCAGTTACTGTGAAATGTTTTGTTGCTAAAGTTACCTAGTCAGTCTAACATTTTCCAACAAGCTTGTTAGTTAATATCAAACTCTTAATTGTTTCTAGGTTTTTTGTTTGTTTGTTTGTTTGTTTGTTTGTTTTTCAGGAGGACAGTGACCCTTTTTTTACCCTTTATGTGATGTAATAAGCAAAGTGGCCAGAGTGTAAATAAGGTTAGTTTGATTTTGTTAAATAAATCTATATTTAATTCATGAGCACAAACAAGTGCATCTTGTTTTTTAATTTCTAAGCAAACAATAGAAGCTTTAGCTTTAGCCTGTAATCTGTAATCTGTAATCTGCGGTGAACAACTGCAGCTTCATCACTGACCTGATGGTAACAGTGAGGATTTAATCCGAGGTGAACTGTACACTCCAGGACAGCTAAGAGAGAGGGAGTGTGTGAGGTGATGTGTAACTGCAGCGAAACACAGAAACACACTGTTTTCTTGTGTTGCGTAAGCTGCAGTGCGAGACACATTAGATGCTAAATATAAAACAAATCTTGCCCAGGTCTCAGAATGTGATAGCACTGCTGAAATCAATCCAACAGCCACTGCTTCATATCACTGTGTTTTTCCAGCAGCATCTGCTGACCACTGTCCAAACCTACAGAATTTCAAGAGTTTTTAAAGTGACCGTCATGCTGCGGCCTTTGTGCAGGACGGATTTTGGGAAAACCAGCCTAGAGCAGGAAACTCCATCAGTGTGAAAAGAGAGATAGAGAGAAAGAGAGAGAGGCAGAGAGAGAGAGAGAGAGAGAGAGAGAGAGAGATGCCTCATAGGTCACTTAGAGGTCAATATATATATATATATATATATATATATATATATATATATATATATATATATATATATATATATAAATTATGGAATAGAACAATAAAACAATATAGATCAATTTCATAGTATTATGTCTTTCTCTTTAACTTGCTCACACGCATAGACACACACACACACACACACACAATTGGCAATGTAAAGCCAACACTGATTTGCGCATTTGAGATGTAGAGGAAGGTTTTTTTTTAACTAATGAGTATAAATTTGTGATTGAGATCATTTGGATCATGAAAAGCAACTTTTAAGACCTTTGGAGATGTGGAAAAACATCCCTGCAGGTTTCTATGAAAAACTGAAAGCATGCCACCTGAAAAGAATGGAAGCTGTAATAAAGATCAAGCAGCCACACTAAATACTGAGAACATTTAAAGTATGTGTAGTTGTTGAGGCTTTGTGTAATTTAGTGTAGAACCAGCCAAATGTCCCTTTATGAATATAAACATCTCTAAATAAAAGTCAGCAGTGTTAATAGTGGATAAGCTTTTAAGCAGTAACACTCCAAACTGGATCTTTCCCCTCCAGACTGAAACCACCTGACATATTCAGCTCAGCAAGCAGCCAGTTTGGATTTTCACAGCCAAGTCAACAGAACAGTCTATGTTCAAACTCATAAGGATTTATCCAGAACAAATTAATCAATCATTCTCTCTCTCTCTCTCTCTCTCTCTCTCTCTCTCTCACCGTTTTGAAAATATGCTTCTGTCTTTATGTAAATAGTCTGCTTTATTATCACAAGGCACAAACATGGTCAAAGAGCAGACTTGGGTCCATACCAAAAAACACAGATGGATCACAATGGTGATCATAACACCAGGCGAACAATACAAGAGGTCAAGGCAAAAGACGTGGTCAAAAAAGCAGGCAAAAAGGTTCAAAAACAAAAAAACAGATATCACTGACAAAAGTACAAAAGGGTCAAGCAAAAGGCAGAGTCAGGAAAACAAGGCAATGGTCATGAATCGGGAAAATGCAGGATAAACACTCAGTAATTTCACTAGGAAGCAATACCTCGTACTGAGGCTAACTAAAGCCTGCGCTTATGTATAAAGCTGTTCTAATCAAATGATAATGAAACACAAGAGAAACCATTTAGTATTCTGGAGACTGTGATCTCTAACAGGCATGCGAGAGAGCATCAGAATCATGTGATTCCCCATTATACTGGGGGCAGTGGAGTCCCTCTTGAATTCTGATTCAGAGGAACCACATGGAAATGTTTTGTTTATTATAAAAAAATATGACCGGTGAGGAGAATCTCTGTACTAACAGGTCACCATTGTGCACTGTGATGTCACATGGTTTCCCTGGACTTTACAAAAAAAAAATAATACTCTCATAAGTAAAGATCCACTTTAGCTAAAGCTGGAATGTCTAAAATATACATTTGTCATTTATCTCACTGTTCCTCACTCTGTGGACAGTAGACAGAGCAACCACTATAGGACCGCAACAAGAAAGGCAGCATACTTTAAATGGTATTTTACTTTTAAAACATATTTTTGTCTATTTTAATAGGAAATAAAACATTATGCTTGTTTTATAAAGCATATTTCAATAATATTGGACACATTGAGGCTTACATGCTTTAACAGTCAAGTGTCACTGTAAAAGCAGATCTTCAATTTCTTTTGGCCTAATGGACTTTTAAGCTGTTTTTTCAGATTTTGCAAAGTAGAACGTCAAGATCTAAACAGATTTATATTTATGTTAAAGTAAGCTGGGTTAAGCTATTAAAAAAACAACAACTTTTGACAGACAGGCTGTGTAGGTCTGAAGCAGCTTTGAGCCGTAAACAGCTGAAGTAGCATGTGTGCAATTCGTACTAGTTTCCCTCAGTCGGTCTAAGCAGAGTCAGATGCAGAGTCAGAAGTTCACTCTATAGGTCACACATCAGTCACAAGAGAGAACTCAAGAGAGGACAATTTATAAGTTAAAATCCAGAGAAGGAGCCCAGGCATCTGGCAGATTTAAGCTAAAACCAATAGGCTGGCTGATATACTTCAGTGAACTCTCATCTCATTTAACTCAAGGTCCAGTAAGAAGCATTCCTCTAAGGTTAACTTCAGGACAACTGATGGGTTGCATATAACCTGAATGCATTTGACAAAAGCTAATGGGGTTTTGTACTACTGAAGGATTAGTTTAGTGAAAAAGCTCCAAAATTCTGTAGGCATTGTACACTAAAAATGTAAAGCAATGACTCATATCTCCAAAATGGTAACTTTACAGGAGAAGGAAAAACCTACTTTACTTATAATGTTAGTCAGTGGAACCAGACATTTTTCCAAGTAATTTTGGGCTGTTTCTTTTAGTCCATTCATACATATATTCATATATATATATACAACCCCAATTCCAATGAAGTTGGGACGTTGTGTAAAACATAAATAAAAACAGAATACGATGATTTGCAAATCCTTTTCAACCTATATTCAATTGAATACACTACAAAGACAAGATATTTAATGTTCAAACGGATAAACTTTATTGTTTTTTGTAAATGTTCACTCATTTTGAATTTGATGCCTGCAACACTTTCCAAAGAAGCTGGGACAGGGGCATGTTTCCTTTCAACAACACTCAATAAGCATTTGACAATATTTTCAATATGAAAATATGACAAGTTGTACATCAAGCAAGAATGGGATAAATTCCACCTAGAAAGCTTCAACAGTTAGTGTCCTCAGTTCCCAAACGCTTATTTAGCGTTGTTAAATGGAAAGGTAATGTAATACAGTGGTAAACATGCCCCTGTCCCAACTTCTTTGGAAAGTGTTGCAGGCATCAAATTCAAAATGAGTGAACATTTACAAAAAACAATAAAGTTTATCCATTTGAACATTAAATATCTTGTGTTTGTAGTGTATTCAATTGAATATAGGTTGAAAAGGATTTGCAAATCATTGTATTCTGTTTTTATTTATGTTTTACACAACGTCCCAACTTCATTGTAGCTGGGGTTGTAGATCTATCTATATATGATCTATCTGGCAGTCTGATGGATGGAGTTTGGGTTTGGTGAAGGCCAGGAGAACACTACCTGCCTGACTGCGTTGTGTCAACTGTAAAGTTTGGAGGAGGAGGGATAATGATATGGGGTTGTTTTTCAAGGGTTGGCCTAGGCCCCTTAGTTCCAGTAAGGAGAAATCGTAATGATAATCATTTGGACAGGAGCTCCGGCCTTATTGGTCCAAGAGCTGTTTATGACCCGGAATCTTGAACTTATGTCACGCTAGAGTAGGTTAGGTGTGCAACATGAGTTGCCATGTTGATGTAGCCTGGTAAAAAGCGATCCACCATCATGATACAGAAAATCCAGAGTTAGATCACATAAACAGCTGCTTTGTATAGTTTC
>NC_051226.1:13526200-13718700 GCF_015220715.1 Pygocentrus nattereri
TTTTAGTCTGGGTCAGGCATCAGGTTTCTGTCCCTTCTCACTCTATACAGTTATATGAACAAAGGAAAGATTTTAGATCAGCATTTTCACTGTGGTGTATATCATTTTGAATATGGTAAAAAGTAGTGGACATAAAATGACCAGTTATTCATCAATGAAATGTAAACTGGATAAACTGATTAACAGCAGTCAAGTGCTATAAATGGACTGGATGTCACTGTGATTACTGAAGTATGTTCATATATAAGGGCTGGATATGTGGCTTTACCTCCTTGAACTTGGCTTTATTATTCAGTTATTACTCTAATGACTTAATATTTGATACACACTACGAATTATTCAGTAACTGCTATGAATTATTCTGTAATTGTTATGAATCATGTAATTATTGTGCATAATTGTCATGTGCTGTGAAAGCACTGGATGGCATTGTAATTACTGAAGTATGCTCATATATAAGTTGTGGGCATGTGGTTTTACCTCATTGAACCTTAGGCTTATTAGTGTGTACTACAACTTATTCTGTAACTACTGTGAAATATGCACTATTATGTTTAATACAGTAACTATTATTAATTATTTGGTAACTGCTATGAATGATTCAGTGACTGCTATGAATTATTCCAGTAAGTTCTATGAAATATTTAATAACCGCTAGAAATTATACAGAAGCTATCTTTAATTATTAGCACTGTAGCCTCACAGCAAGAGCAGTCTGGGTTTGATTCCCCAGCCAGGTAACCAGGGACCCTTTCTGTATGGAGTGTGCATGTTCTCCCCATGTGTGTGTTTTCCTCAGATGCTCTGGCTTCCCCTCACAGTTCAAAGATGCTAAATTGCCCATAGGTATGAGTGTGTGAATGTATATGGTTTTGTCTGCCCTGTAATGGACTGGGGATGTGATTACATGATTATTACCGTTAGACTGTAAAACTACACACGCTGCAGCTTCATACTGGATTAAAATCACTCCACAATTATTACCGTCAGACTGTAAAACTACACCAGCTGCAGCTTCATACTGGATTAAAATCACTCCACAATTATTACCGTCAGACTGTAAAACTACACCAGCTGCAGATTCATACTGGATTAAAATCACTCCACAATTATTACCGTCAGACTGTAAAAATACACACGCTGCAGAATCATACTGGATTAAAATCACTCCACAATTATTCCCGTCAGACTGTAAAACTACACAAGCTGCAGATTCATACTGGATTAAAATCTCTCTACAATTATTACCGTCAGACTGTAAAAATACACACGCTGCAGATTCATACTGGATTAAAATCTCTCCACAATTATTACCGTCAGACTGTAAAACTACACAAGCTGCAGATTCAAACTGGATTAAAATCTCTCTACAATTATTACAGTCAGACTGTAAAACTATACACACTGCAGATTCATACTGGATTAAAATCTCTCCACAATTATTACCGTCAGACTGTAAAACTACACAAGCTGCAGATTCAAACTGGATTAAAATCTCTCTACAATTATTACAGTCAGACTGTAAAACTACACACACTGCAGATTCATACTGGATTAAAATCTCTCCACAATTATTACCGTCAGACTGTAAAACTACACAAGCTGCAGATTCAAACTGGATTAAAATCTCTCTACAATTATTACAGTCAGACTGTAAAACTACACACTGCAGATTCATACTGGATTAAAATCTCTCTACAATTATTACCGTCAGACTGTAAAAATACACACACTGCAGATTCATACTGGATTCAAATCATTTTCCAATTATTACTGCCAGTACTGTAAGACATATACTGCTGATATATAGTGAATTTTAACCAGGAATCTCAGTAGATAACCACTTAAATTACAGAACCAGTAAAAAAGTTCCAACTCAAATAGAGCTGTGTGTGTGTGTGTGTGTGTGTGTGTGTGTGTGTGTGTGTGTGTGTGTGTGTGTGTGTGTGTGTGTGTGTGTGTGTGTGCGAATATGAAAGTGAGTAACATAAGTATGGGCCCACCAATGGGTTTACAGAGTTAGTTTAAGGAGTTAAAAAAAAATAGAAAGACTGTTTGGACAAGAGGACCCTGAGTGTAAGTTTTAAAGTCAGTGCAGCTGTGAAAGTGACAAGTAAACCCATCCCCAATTGAAGCAGAGTGGGGGAGAAATAGAACCTGTTGAGGGTGAAGGATTAAGGAGCTGGAAGTTTAATCTGGCCCCAGAGCCAATGGACAAAACAACCCCAGACACTGAAGCCTCACAGCACAAACTTAAGCCCACTGTGACAGCTGGACTTATTGTTGTAGTCTGCAGCCCTGTACATGCGTGGTTAAATGATTAGCCTGGTTTTAGCAATGGGATCAGCTCCTGTGGTTCAAAAGGTGTTTATCCTCAAGGAAGCTAAAGATGATGTTTAGAAGAGAAGGTTGTTTGAATACTCTTTACAATATGGCTAGTTCCACTCTGTAACTCTGATTGGCTGAGCAACATTCTTAAAATAAATACTTGATATACACACATACAGTACGACCACATACACTCTTAAAAGATATGGTTCTTCAAGGGTTCTTTAGTAAAAAAAATGGAACACTTTGCATGATTAAAGTGTTCTTTGCATCATGAATGTGTTCCTCTAGACTGCACTGTAGATGGTTCTACACCTTTTTGAAAAGCATTTCTATATAGCACCCAAAGGGGTTCTTCTATGGATACAAGCTTGAGATCGTAACAATAAAAGAACCCTTTTGGTGATATATAGAACCCTTTTCAAAAGGTCTTCTACAACTCGGTCTGAAGAACGCTTTCATGATGCAAAGAACCCTTTAGAGATGCAAAGGTTTCTTTGAGTGTTCATGGTTCTACACAGAACCTATTTTCTTTAGTAAAGAACCTTTGAAGAACCATCTGTTTCAAAGAGTGTACATCTAGTAGATTATTAATGTAACATCATTTTGAAAATCATGGTGCTGTTCACTGAATAATCTTTGTTGTCAATGACTGTAAGATTCGGCTGCCAGCTCCTAATTATGCAGATAATTAAGTCTTTAGTTCAGCTACTTAAGTTCTAACCAATAGGAGAGCTCGCCTCATTGAATGTACATAGATACATATAGAAATAATTCTGATTATCAGTTTTCTGCTGGGCAGTTCAAGAATTGAACCCTTTTGTTTCTAAAACCTAACTGAAATGCGTAGCAGTACAGTACTTGTAGATTTTACATACAACAGGCATGATGATTTTAACACAATAACACAGCCTCATGGTTTATTTCTTTTCTCCACCTTCTTCTTTTTTCCATCTTTCATTATCACTATCCACTTTCTCTCTCTGTCTCTCTCTTTGTGTGGGTGCAGTTTATTCCACCTGCATCCAGCATGCTGCAAGTTAACACACGAATGAATACGGGGTTTCTTCATTTCAGCCGGTGTTGACATGAGCCACTTTGGAACGTTTGCCAAAAACTACCTTAAAGCCCATGACTGTAAATGGCAGGAGTGTGTATGTGTTCTGCTGGCTCCTCCTGACCTCCTGGGCCACCTTTCTCTCATGCATGTACGTAGGAAAACCTGTTTATGACGTCTCAGGTGGCTAGGCTTTCACCACCATCTGCACTCCATTACATCATCTAAATCACAGATACCTCCACTGATATGACTTCATAGCACACCACACTTCTCCCTGGTTAAAGTGATAGTTTCCCAAAACTCAAATGTTCCCAGTTTTCTTACCCCAACTGTATTTGATCAGACAAGATTGTGTGTCTGAATTTGCAGCTATGAGGGTAATGTAGCTAAGAAGTAATGGAAGCTAATTCACCACTTATAAGTACTGTGCAAACCTTGTGCCTAAAGCATCACACAGTTGCTTAAAACAGGGTGTAGTTGTTTAACAGTCTCATATAGACTTGCTTACGGCTTCTGAATCTATCAGATGGAATCATATGCAATCTACAAAAAATGGACAAAACTGGGCAGGCTTTTTGATTACAGCTTATACAATGCTAAACTGGTGGGTGTAAGCTGCCAATATTTATTGGTTACATTAGCCTGGTAGCTCCCATACAAAAAACTCCAGTTACCAAACATACCTTGGCTGATCAACTATGTTTGGGGAAAGGGAAATAACTTGTGTAAAGTTGGAACTATCACTTTCCGTAGCTGGATGACTCTCACTGCTGTGACACAATTGTACTGTACACTGTTTCATGAGTCAGTTGAGCCCTTAATTCATTTCCATTGCATTTCAAATGTTCCTGTAACCATAATGGCCAGCACTACACCACAGGCCACAAGTTTGGAAGCAACAATAACTTTGTAAAAATAAGCATGGAAATGCCATTTTCTCAAGAAATAGTGGACAGTATGATGTGATTTATATGTATTAATATGTATTAAATGGAAATATCAATTTTCAAACTTGTGAATTGCACTTGACCAGATGACAAAGTCATATTTACTAATGGTAAACTCAGAATTCTAGCCGATATACAAGACTTACCAGATGTGAACCACTAAACGCAGTAGTGAATGTGAAAAAATATACATAGTTGAAGCTCTTCTATGTGGCCTCCATACTTTTTAATAGCAAGAAAAAGCAGGATACATATTCTCCAGAACTCCATGCTTTCTTTGTTAGTGTGGTGGACATATATGTCAATAAATACTCAAACCGAGCATAGATGTATAGTTCATCATCTGGTATGCACAACCTTCCAACTAGCACCCAATCTCAAGCATGATGTGTAGCAGTAGTGTGCTAATCTGGATTAATTAAAAATAAATAGTTAATTTAATTATTTTCTGCTGATTCTCCTGCAGTTTTTTTTTTTGCAGTTCCAATCAAATCCACCTGATTCCTTCTTTCAGATGCTCCTGAAGATCAACTCAGTCAGGCATGTAGTACAGGTCATGTAGGTCATGAGTTCAAGGAATTGCACAACCAAACATTTAGATCAATGATTGCCATCTGCAGAATTATCCTGATAAATGATATTATTAATCCAAATTCTGTGTATGCAAAAATTCGTTCACTCTACCTTAGCAAAACAAGGGGCGCCCAAAGTTTTGCATATGACTGAATGTGTGTAGTTAGTTGGATGGTGATGTTCTGCTTGTTTAAAAATATATATAATAACAGCACTTGTTTAAATTATGCGATATTGAATAAAATCATCAGCCCAAGGCTTATCATGATGTCATTAACATGCTTTTGTTTCTATACAGTTTCATTGAATATTAGCAGCAATAGTGTCTTTGGCTGAACTATTTCTTAAACCACTGACCTCAGATTCATTTTTTTTATTCTTAGATCAAAACAGCAGATTATGCAGAGTGCAATTCACTGTGCAGTACAAGTAACATGGTATTAGGCCAGGCTTCATCCTCTTTTTGCTCTGTTGACTGAATTGCTGAATTGGCTGTGCATGCAGATTTATAAGCCTATCTAAATGCCGTCCCAAAGTGGATGCAAAAGTCTTGCTCCGAGGCCATGGCCTGGCTTTGACCCTGCCTGTCTGCCTCAGAAATGTCTCAGGCAAATGCTTGAGCACTGGCCTCCGTTTTTACTGCTCTGGAGGTGTGCTATTTACGAGGCTCTCTTTGGCTCCTTCTGCTCTGGCGGTATTTGCATATGTGTGGATTTACTATTAGCTGATGAACTTGCTTGAAGGATGAATTCTGTGCTTTTATTGGAGGATGGTGTTTCAGTGAGGAAACTTGTTTTCTGAATGAGAGCTGAGTGTTAGTTGTTGCTGGGGTGTTGGGGGGGGTTACTAGTCTTTCTCTTAAATCTCTTAAATGAGGTGTGATGTGTAAAGTTGACTGATTCTGTTCTTGTTCAAGCTCGTTAAAGCTCATAAAAGCCAAGAAGGTGCTCTGATGTGATTGCATTCACAAATGTTTGGTGAACTATACCATTTCTAAAGCTGGTATGGTAGCATGTAATTGGTATGTGGCATGTGTAATTGTTGCTGTTATTTTTCCAAATATGTTTGGCGCTCTCAAAAGGTACAAAAGTCAGACTTCAAGGTGGTAATGACTACAATTTTTAGCTTGTACATCTATTTTTATACATAAAAGTGCACAGTCACATTCAGAGGGATGTCTTGGAATTAATAAAATAGTGATTAAGACCAATTGCAGTCATGCAATGGTCAAATGACACAGTGACTAGGGCCAATCAGAGTCGGCGGGGGTGTCTTGGAACAAATAATGTGGTGAATAGATTCAATCACAGTCAGAGTGAGCTCACAGAATGAAAGATTTAGTCATTAAGACCAGTCACAGTCAGGGGGAAGAACCTCAGAAAGAATGATGCAATGATTAGAACCAGTTACAGTGAGGGGGAGGTCTCAGATTGAGTGACTAAAACACCAATCACATTTGGGAATGGGTCTCAAAACAACAATGTGCTGAAAGGAATAGCTAATATGTGTGATAAAACCTGAAACAGTTGGCATTCCCTTGGCATGCCAAATGTGAAATTAGTCAAATGTAACTGGCAAATAGGCTTAATTTCATAGACATACACCAACATTTAAATGAATAGTTCTTGAATATCCCAAAAAGAAACCATAATATTCATGAGAAGCACCAGTCAAAAGATCCCTCACAGGCAACATCAGATTCATGAATCTTCAGCGCTTCTGCCCCCAGCACCCCCTGGTGGGAGTAGCAGCTGTAGTTCATCTTATCTCTTGTGTATCTTCTAGAGAAGAAGATTTGTTGTCCATTCAAACTTTACACAAACAGCGGGGGTCTTCCTTCACAGCAACCCAGCATTCTCCAACAAACCCTAATAACCCAACCATTGAGTCCTTCTACCTGTTTTACAATGTTTCCACCATTCAAACTGTTCTAATGTTCTCACCATTTATGCTGTTTAAGAATGTTCTCCCCATTCAGAATTTCTAGAATATTTTCCACTATTCACATTTCTCTGCAGCGTTCTTACCACTTCCAATATTCTACAATGCTCTTCACTTTTCACACTGTTCTAGAATGATCTCCCTCATTCAAACTGAATGTCCTCAAAAATTCACTATTCAAGCATGTGCTCTGCATTCACATTGTTCTAAAATCGTCTTCGTGTTTCACACTGTTGTAAAATGTTCTCCACCATTCAAACTGTCCTTGAATCATCTCCCATATTCACAAGGTTACAGAATGTCTACCATTATTTTAGCATGTTCTCATCATTCAAACTTTTCTAGAATATCTTCCACCATTCACACTGTTCTAGTTTTTTTCTGCTATTCTTATTCCTCTAAATGTTACCATTCACATTGTTCTTGAAGGTTCTCCACTATATACACTGTTCTAGAAGGTTCCCCCTTATACACTACTCTGGAACGTTCTCCCTCCTTCATACTGTTTTAGAATATTCTCTACAATTCACATTGTTTTGGAATGTTCTCTAAAATGTACACTACTCTATATAGTTATCCTTCAATCACACTGTTCTCGAAGGTTCTTACCCATTTATACTGTTATAGTATTTACTGTCCTTTCACACTACAATGTTGTCTCTAATTCAGGCTGTTCTAGAATGTTATCCTCAAAAATTCACAATGTTCCAAGATGTTCTCAGTATTTTCACTGTTCAAACTGTCCTACAATACTCTCCCTCATTTGTACTGTTCTAGAATTTTATCCCTCATTCACGTTGCTGTAGAATGTACAATTTACATTGTTCTAGCATGTTCTCAATATTTACATTGTTTGAGAATACTCTCTCCATTCTCACTGTGCTACAGTTTTTTCCCTCAATGTTGGAATGTTGTGGAATGTCCTCCCTACTCTTACTGTTCCAGAATGTTCTCCTCTATTCTCCCTGTTCTAGAATCATCTCTTATATGCACACTGTTCTAGAATGTCCATCACTATTTTAGAATGTTCTCCACCATTTACACGGATCTAGAATGTTATCCCCATACATGCTAATCTGGATTGTTCTCCCTTCTTCATACTGTTTTGGAATATTCTTTACAATTCACATTGTTCTAGAATGCTCTCCAAAATTCATACTACTCTACTTCTCTATATAGTTTTCCTTCATTCACACTGTTCTAGAATGTTGTCTCTCATTCATGCTGTTCTAGAATGTTTTCCACCAAAATTCACACTGTTCTAAAATGCCCCCCTCATCCTCTCTGTTCTAGAATGTTCTCCCTCATTCACATTGTTCTGGAGTTTTTGTCTTACTTTATACTGGCTCATTTGGCTTGTTGGTTCTTATTCTAGCACAGCGTGAAGCTGATGACCAACACTGGAATGTTACTGTTTGTTGGAGGAGGTTGGGTCAGTGTGCTTTGGCCTTTAGAGGTTAATGAGAGAATGTATTAAAACTTCCATCCATTGAAAGCTTGTGTACATGTTACATGCCTGGTTTCTGAGTTTGGTCAGGGGTGTAATCTGGGGTGGGGTACATGATCTTGAGGCTGATCATGCACAAATGCTCTTAGGATCTTCTGTGAAAAGACTTTTCCACTGTAAACAAGGAGATCCTTCACAGTGATTCACCAAGTGTTCAATTTATTCAAACTTGATCTGTGATTTGTCACTGCTGGTTTTGAGGCGTGAGCAGTTGGTGTCGCGAGTTCAGTTTTGAATGGCATGATGTCATCTATCCTCTGCTGATGATCTCTTTATTCCTCTCCAAATGTCTCAGAGTGGTTTTAAATGTCTCCAAATGTCTCTAAAAAGCCTTTCTGCAAGAGGCAGAGAGGGTCTGGACGAAGCCTGGTCTTGCTAAATCCTGCAGACATGGCATCCTTCGGTTACTTTATATTTGCAGGGCATTTATTGTTTGTTCCCTTGGCTACAAGTGAGGATATTTGAGTCTCTGTTTTGCTGTTAATGTTAGGTTATGTAACAGCATCACGAAAAGGGGAAAAGGGCGACGATGGAAAAAGTACACTGGAAGAAAAGCGAAGATCAACTTTGATTCTGTTCTGCTGGCGGCAAAAATTAAGCTTCGTATTTCTGGCTGATTATTATTTTTCCACTTTTTCCATTGTTTTTGTGGTTTTGCTCAAAGTAATAAGCCTGGGTTCTGACAGAGGGCCTTTTAAATCACCCGCATGATTTCATGTTCAGTCTGGATCCTCTGAAATTCAGCTGGATTGCTAACGCGTAGGTTTGAACACATTCAAAAGGACTGCAATGATTATGAATGACAGTCGCTCTGACATATTATCCACAGGGGGGTGATGGAATATTTTTCATCTGAAGCAAAATATTTCTGTTCAAAGAGAATGAAACACAAGATAACGCTGCCATTTTATTGCCAGCATGTTCCAAATTTCTATTAGATATTCCACCAGCATCTTTCAGTGAAGGGTTTATGTCCTCCTGAACACAAGCAAAAGGAATCACTGCAAATCATCTGGTTAAGGAGTGATGATTTTCACCATATATCAGTCCTCAGGGAACAATGTGTGTTAGTCTTTTAAGAGCTGGACGGAAATATTAGGCAATTTAACAATGATTAACATTCTTCCTAGTCATGCCTCCCAGATGTTTTTTATTAGTCAAAGGGTTTATTATTAGGCAACCGCCTGATGGATTTCACTGAAAAACGCTGTCATCCACTCCATTTGGCCCAGTCAGTAGACTTCTCTGCAATTGAGCAATTGTGCCCTGATACTCTGTCTGCGCTGCCATCAAGCATGTAATGATTTCGCCCATTGTGTAACAGGATGTCCCTTAGATCCATCACTGTTGCATGACACTTTGAAGATCCAAGACATGAAAAGTAAACCATGCTCAGGCCACTCCACAGTGAAGTTATTGCTGTCTTTGTTCTTATTTACACAAATTCCTTTTTATTTGCATCATTCCTGAGACAGGCTCCAATTATGTTAATTGAGAGAATGGCATGGCTGTCTGAGTCTGTTTGCACAAAGCTGTGCTTTCCTCATTGAGTTGGAGACAGGATACCGTCAACAGAGTATATGAGATTGTGCTGAATCATACACGAATCTCAGTCTTCTCACGCTGCATCAGTGGACGTACTCAATGATTCAGCATCACTGGGTCAAATTCAGAGGCCTTTCAGCAGGCAAATATTTATTACAGGGCTGTCTCTGCCTCCTTTAAGCCCTCGGGGTCTACAGACATTTTCTTGATTTGTGTAAATCTTCTTAAATTCGCCTATAATGGTGCTTCCATATAACATTATGCCCATATGTTTCATATCAAAATGCTTTGTTATCGTCCACTCTGCTTAACACTGTAGCAACTCCAGTGGCTGTAAAATCTTTGCACACCATTTCACATGTGTCTCCAATGTGGACCGAAGGAAGAATGAAGGATTTCTGACATGATGTGTCATTCCTTAGTGATTTCCTGAGTGTCCATTGGTCAGTTTCACTCAACATGTAGATGGACCAATCCACTAATTACACACAGTGAGAGTCAGATGATGTGCATCTCGGCCCCTCTTTATAGCCTTATAACTCTGGATGTGAATTGCGTACCATCTCAGGATAAGAAGCAGTTGAAAGACTCTACAGATTCAGGAAATGGTTGAACCGTATTGCTGTGCTGTATTATAGCAAAGATAGAAAAACTTACATAGAACATTGAATTTGATGAAAATTCATGGACCCCAGAGGGTTAACTATGTTTATGTCTCATTGATCTTTATTGATTATTTAGCAATACATTCTTAGAGCTATATGTTTGTGGTGTTAAAGTTGACACATTAATAACATGTTAATATGATACTATTACTGTTAACACATTTATTTGAGTTGAGCAGTATAAGAGCAAGAAGAGTACAATCATGAAGGTGCCACAACATTCAGCCACTGTTCCTCTTAGCGGACGTTGGTAATAAACTTGAAACTGTGTTCACTTTGTTTTTATGCTCAGGTTCATGTGAAGGTTCTGCATTCGCACAATGAAAACAATGTTAAATTATTGAATGTAATAAATACATTTTGACTGCACGTATTTTGTCTAAAGTATAGTTTGCAACACAATGAATTACATTTAGGTATGATTTTTCTTTATTATCAGCTGGTTCGTGTCTGCACTTCCGATGTTTCACAAAACTGTAAAGGACATTTTCTCCCCTTCAAAACCAAACTATACACACAACAATAACTTTCATTAAATTCAAATAATAATAAAATATTTCCTCTTCTGCTTACAAACTACAATATGCAGTAAAGTAACGAGTCATTTCCAGGCCTGTATGCAAAGCTTATGGACCGGGTCCCCTTAAAGCAACACTATGTAGTATTGGGAGATTTGGAGACCCTTTTGCTGGAACTGTACTTTGCATGCAAAATGCTGACGCTATTGTATTATATTTGTTAGTGTATTAATCAATGGAAGTTTCAGTTTTTAGCATTAGCCTATAGAGACCTGTCATACCAGCATAGACTCACTGTGCTCACCACAGTGCTGAGAGCATTTTTGACTATAAACTATTAAACTAAATGTAAAAGAGATATTTAAAGGTGTGGATACTACAAGGGATCCAGAGGGGTTACTAGATATTCAGAAAAGAGCAAGGGCAGCCAGTATTACTGGCTATTTGGGGCTATTGCAGCTTGAATGTGTTTGCTCTTCTTCACACAAGGTTAAAGAGAGTGCTGGAGTGGGAGACAGAGATTGAGTGAGTGAGTGAGTGAGTGAGTGAGTGAGTGAGTGAGTGAGTGAGTGAGTGAGGACTAATCTAAGATCAGTGGAGTTGGCAGACAAGTCAGAAGTGCAGAATAAACGCAAAAGGATTTCACAACAGCCTCTGGAGCTGTGTACCAAAACGCTGATGGCTTCGCTGATAAGCAGTGATGAAAATGGTGCCAGTGATAAAACACACCTTGCATTTCAACACATTCCCGGAAGAATTTCCCTTATAAATATGTAATAGCTATGATCTGCTGTCAGCTGCTCTACTAAGACCTGAATGCAGGCTGTGTCTGGTGGCGTGATTGAATAAGAAATATAAAAAGCCCTTTTCAACATGCTTTCACCTCATGTCTTGAAATGAAACCCATTTAAAGTCATCCAGGCTTTGCTAAATGCAAGTGTGAACAAAAATGATGTGGAATAATCATCTTTCTCATCACTTTACAACAAGCTTAAGTTGATTTCACACAGTGCTGATAAAGTGGACTGCAACGGACTCTTTAAACTAGTCAAACCCAATACTGCAGCCTTGATTAATTAATTATTAACTTAATTAGTCCTAAAGGAATAGTTCAGCAAAAAAACTTTTACATGATTTAGCAGAAATACAGTTGGTCAGTCAAGAACTGACAAAAGTAAGGACAAAATTCAGGCCTCTGCTGCTGTACTACTATCTGTAGGCCAACAGTGCTGTTTTTAGGCATGTAATTTTTTCCCCCACTTTTATAGATAACAGTTTGTCATACAGTGTCAGAAACAACAAACAGCTCTGTTTGAGGTAACCTACCAACTAGGCACTGTTTTATGCAAGTGTTGGATGATTTAGGCCTGAAATTTGCATGGTGCTAATTTGCATATGAGGTTTTGATGTGATAGCAATGATGGATGCAACATATAAAGCACATATCACAAATAGATCCACACATATCATCACTTTTGGAATAAAATCTTTTTCAATTTTTTTTTGCAGAATGTCATCGCATGTATGTCGGTGTAACACAATTTAGTAAATTTGAACTATTTCTATTGGTACATTTCTTAGATTATATAATGTTTTGTTCTGAAAGATTAATCACAATGAATACACAAAGTCATGTGATTTGTTATGATTAACTATGCAAAACCAATTTGATTCATTATAATTAATTATCTCAATCGCTTGACATTAGTTCAGAGACTTTGCTCTGAGTGTAATTGGTCCTTATCACATCATTTGTTCTGAGACCTCCCCCTGACTCTGATTGGACCTAATCACTGCATCATTCATTCTTAGACCTCCTCCTGACTCTTACTGTGATTGGTCCTAATCAGTGTGTCATTCATCGTCTGACCATCCCCTGAAAATGCTTGGTTCTTTATAACCACATCATTCATTCTGTAACCTCCCTCTCACTCTGATTGGTCCTAATCACTGTGTCATTAATTCTGAGACCTCCCCTGTACTGTAATTGGCACTAATCACCACCTAATTACTTCTGAGACCTCTCTCAGACTGTGATTGATCCTAATCACTACATCGTTAGTTCTGAGACCTCCGTTGACTGATCCTAATGACCACATTCATTCCAAAATTCTCCCACTGACTGTGATTGGTCGTAATCTCTGTGTCATTCATTCTGAATCCTCCCACTGACTGTGATTGGTCCTAATCAGTGTATCAATCATTCTCAGACTTGTCACATGCAGGTTACAGGTAACAGGTAAGTTACTAGCAGAAACTGGGTTTTAAAGCATTACTTCTAAACACATTACTTGCTAGCCTCATAGCTCCAGTGCAAAACTAAAGAAGCAAACTTCAGACTATATTTGGGTAAGGGGGGAAACTGTGTAAACATGATCTTTTGCCAAAGTGTCCCTTTAAAATAGTTCACACTGCTTCATTAACAAACACCATATGGTACCCACAATCCTTACATCATATTTCAAGTTGAATATAATCTGCCTCCCAAATACAGTAAAACTTTTACATGATAAATGACCTGCCACTGTTAACTACTGTTGTTAGGAGTCGGCTAATTATGCCCATCCTTCTGTTCACAAAACAATTTCTGTAAATAGCTATTAATTACTACTGTTATTGGTGTGATTAGAAGGAGCAGTAGTCTGTTCTATCTCACTGAGGGAGGTGAGCTGCTTAGACAGGTCCGTAATGGTTTGTCTCTGCAATTCAGAGGCCAGAGGTCAACAGCTCGAATCACAGGGGCCTGCTGTGGAGAATTCAGAACATCATGTATCTGTTTAGCTGGAGTTTTAAGCATCTAGATAAGCATACCAGTCCAGATTTTTGTTACTGGACTTGTGAGGTTACATGTGTCAGCGATTACTGTCAGATTGTTCTTAATATCTGTAGTATCATCTTGTTTTTCTTGGACTTTTCTTTAAGATACTTGGCGAAAGGTCAACCACTGTGGGTTGACGTCTCCTTATCACCAGTAGCTGCTGTTGATAGCTTTTTTTTGCGCTCTGTCGCCAGAAGGCAAACTCCTCCAAGTTTAACTCTTAAATGTCTCAGTTATTGTTGCCGGTAATAAAAACATGTTATATTTTTTTATGTGTGATTTTTCACTCATAGCTCATTTAAACAAATGGGGAAATTCTGTGGAAAATGCTTCCACATTAGTGGTATTTCTAAATAGATGAGGACATATTTTATTATGAATGAAATTGGATGAGAAGTTGTTGTGAGCACAACTTGTTTTGGGGATTTGTGTTTTGTCATTTTTGCATGATGAAACACAGATAAAAAGACAGAATTCAGAACATAAATTGATTGTAACTGTAATCTATTATGTACCTAATCATTCAATTAACTACACAGTCATGTAATGTCATTTAAATAGAACACATAATTAGCAGCAATAACTCTAGATTTTTAAAGGTTAGCTCTGCATGCCATCCCACTGGTGAATCATTGCCAGTGGATTGTTCTCAATGAGAAAGTTTCCTGCCAAAGCAAATCCTTTCACTTGTCTGGCACTGGAGAAAGTGAAAAAACAGTATTTGGGGCTTTTTGGGCTATTTTTCCTCCTGAATAGAAGGACCAGCAGAGGGCTGAGGAAAGTGGAGGGTTTCATTTGCTTCCTGAGTGAGAGTTGGTTGGCGGGGGGTCTGCTGGGCAGCTATCTTGGCAGATGTGTCGGGGGGAGGATATCTTGTTTTTTGTTTTGGAGAATTCTTCAGTGGTGTATGCTTAGCATTAGTGTTCTGCTTCTACTCCCTTCTTTTCTACATGCCTGGAGCTCCTCTTACTGTATACACCTACCCATCTTCCTTTTCACAATGATTCTAGTACAAATCAGCCTGTTTTCTATGTATGTACTCTATACATGTACAGTCAGAGTCATACGTTTCAAAATGTGAAATGAAATACTTTATTACCTAAAGACAAATCTCTCTGTTATTAAATGTTTTTTTAGTTAGTCAACTTCTTCATAAAAGTTTTTAGTGGTAAAATACTGGCAACTCATTTTTGTTTGTCTTACAACGCTCTGCATGTGTCTCTCTACTATGAGCATATTCCAAAAATACTTTTCCAAATCATTTCTACAACATATTGTAAAACATCAGACGTCTGTTTCCTATCACCACCACAACAATTCTGTCTGTAAGTTTCTCTTGAATGGAGCATTTCACACCAAACCAGTCTAAATAACTTTCTTTACACATTAACATTGTAATTATGCAGAAATACCAGTGAAATTCCCCTTTAATTCTCAGATTAGCGAGCTGTGAAGTCATTTGATTCAGCAGTAAGTGTTTATGTTGGGAAGTGCTGAGATGCCTGTCATTATTCTAGACACATTCAATCCAACACCATCATCCACAGAGCGGAGACAACAAAAAACTGAAAAAAGAGCAGATAGGAACAGACCTTGTAACTGAGGTTTAATGAACTCGTAGTGAATATCAAAACCAGAGTTTCCAGACTGCGATATTAGCATGACTTTTAGTCATGGTTGTCTGGCTGGAGACTAAATTACAGTACATTTGATATTTTGCAGCTTGTTTTTTTTTTCATGCTGATAAAATCATTGTGTAATCTGCATTTCATCAGACTGAGGAACTGTAGTAGTTTTTTCCTCCTCTGGCTTTCATGCTTATTAAACTTCAGAATGCTTTTTTTATCAGAGTCATAAATAATACTTAAAGTCAGCCTGTCATTTCTTGAATGATATTCAACATTCTGCACTGTTCATTACAACAGAAAGCTATTTTCATTTCATACCAGTTAAAACAACTTTCTTTTATTGCTTATTTGCTTCGCATTGTACTACACTAGACCTAAAACCTTTGCATACAACTGTATTTACTATTATATGTTTCTGTGATTGCTGGGCACTCCCATAGGGCATTGCAGCACTGAGATCAAAACGACACAAAATGCTTCTAACATGTATACATGTAAGTTAGTGGAACAAATTAGACATTTTAAACGTGATTCCTCACACTTAGTGTTCTACACCTCCACAGGAATACACATTCAAAACATGAAGCAAAATACTTTATTACCCAAAGGTGAGACTCACTGTTATTAAATATGTGATTTTTTCATTTAGTCAACTTATTCTTAAGAAACAGGCTAAAGAAAAGTTAGAACTGGTCAAGTACCGTACATCATAACCGTGGTTCTGTGCTGACCAGTCAGATCAAAAGGTAACACAGGCTTTTACAGTTGTAACACATAAGAAATCAGCTTTAACAAGTTTAGCTTGTTTTTGTAACAGCAGTGCATTTTTGTGTGGACAGGGAATGTTTCATGATATAACATCAGGTTACATGAGGGCTGTGCAGCACCATGATGGCATGGTTTTGGGCATTTTGGGCATGTCTCTGCTATAGGCACATTTTTTTCCAGTTAAGACAAAACAACAGCAAGATTATTCAACTACTTAATTATGTAATGAGAACACAATTTAACCAAAACCCAACAACCAATGCAACACTTCCCTTTAGAGCATGCATGAACAACAAGAAAAACATTCAGCCAAATGAAGAAATTAAAATCGGAGATATGAAATGTACACAGTAAAGATGGAGAAAAGAAGCAAACTTAAAAACCCAAGGGCGATTTTTTGACAAGGGCGATTAAACGTTTTTCTTTAACTTGAGTGGCTAACATTTGTGTTTGGCTTTGAAAATTGCTCTGCCAGAGTATCAGACCTTGTTTTTTAAGATCCACAAGTCACATGTTTTGAATATCTAGAGGTGCAAATTCAAAATATATTTGAACACTAGCTCACTGCTAAAAATCCTGAAAGATTAACTGAAGTAATATCATATAGTGGAATGACTGCCAAGGAATGATTGGAAGATAAAATGAACCTGGCCTTAGGAAAGATGCAAACAGTCAGGATTATGTTCTGCAGTAACATAATGACAAATATGAAGTTAGTCTGTTGTCTCTGTAGTAAAGATCCCGCTTTAAATCAAAAAAGCTATTTCGATTTTCTGATAATTGCTCACAGAGGCCCCCTAGTGGCTTGGACCTCTGGGCACACACCCATGTATGTATGCCTCACTTTTTTCTGCCTCCAGAAAAATGCAATACTGTCACATTTTATAACCCTGCTTCTCTGAAGTTTACACTGATGATGGATGTTCCCTGACTTTGATTAGAAAACCCATCCTCATAGACGCCCATTAGATTAAGGTCTGTGAAAGCTCTGCCAAGTGTGAGAGGTTAATCAGTGAGACAGAATAAATGACTGAAAAGTGAGTTTTGACAGTAAGCTCTTATTAAATTAAAGTATGTCATCTGGTTAAGAGTTATGACAGAATATCTATTAGTATGGTCTCACCCAGAGGATGGCTTTTGGTCTGTTACTCAAATTTAAAAGGGCGTATAAGGGAAACTGCTGCTATAGCAATGATACAGCAGGATAACTCGTGGTACACCACAGCCTTGGCAAACAAATGCAATAAATGTCATATATATCCGCTTAGTCACATATATCACTTTAGGCCTGCACTCAATCAGAACCATTCTGACCTGCTGAGGCTGCTGGAAAGGCGAGACACAACACATTCTTTATTTTAACCTTACATTAATGCTACACCATCTAAGCCTTGTGAGGCTATACTGTTCAATGTGACATCAATTAGAACCAGCTTGACGTCATTCATGAACGTCCAAAGTTATCCAGCCTTGGCGTTTTATATGGATGTGGCTTAAGAAAATACTGCTGCACCACAACAGTGGTATACTGCAGTTTTTATTGGACGTATATGCGCTTTGTAACTGTAAGGTTCCTGGTATTTATGGATATATGAGTTCTAATTTACCTCACGCTTCAGCTCTGTTCTCATGGGAAAGACACATCTATGCTCATGTTGAACATTTTAGTGTCACATTGCACAATGATTTAACACCATGTTGTTTTTGGCACATGTTGCTAGGATTGAAGAGCCCACATGATGGAGATCTTAGGTGAAATTTTGAAAACACTGATAAAGTTTCAAAACAGGCCACTTACTCCACAGTCCATAGAGTCTATGTGGAAATGAAACAGCAAAATCAGCTCATTTTGTGTGATGTCACAAAACCCAATATTTTAAAATATATGCACATAATCAGAGTACAGCTATTAAGCTCATCCACTAAGTCTATAAATGGCCAGGACATGGCACCAGATAAAGCATTTTATTATGCATCTCTGTAATGTAAGAATAATTAAATTTGTATCATAGTAGTATATCATACTTCCAACTGATATCTCATCATCATTGACTTCACGTGTAGTAATGCAATTATACTATTATAAACTATTATACCACAGTTTTGTTATGTTTGAATCACTCATTATACACAAACTAATGAATAAGAACATATGAAAAAAAATGCTTCAATCTGCTACATATAAATTGTTGTTGTCAGGAAAAAAAACCTTGTATCTTCATTTTGTTGCTTTTCAGTTTTTGACATAATTTGAAAAGATTGGTCTTTATATTGTGTGTTTCATGAAGTTTCATGAAGGATGGATCAAAACAAATGGCCAAAAATGACTTGGGAAAAAAATCAGGTTCCATTGATTTACACTGAAAGTAATGTATGTTTTTTTCCTTTTCCAGTAAAATGATCATTTTAGAGATATGAGATTTTGTTCCGTCAACAGCGAAATGCTACTAAATGAAGCATCATAAGGCAAAATCTTCAGGATGTCTACACTGACATAGTGCTTCTTGTCAACTTTTAGCTAATAGCTTGAGAGAACTGAGCTAGCTACATATTTCATCTATGTGTAAAACTTTAAAAATCTGTTTTAGCAGCTTACAGCAGCTTAAATAATCTACCAATGGAAACTTCCAGCAGGTTAGCAAAGTCCTTGAAACATTTAGAGAAAGAGTAGAACAGCTCACTTCGTGCAGTTTTGACTAGTTTAACCATATTTTGATGAAAAGTGGCATGATTATCCACAGTCTTTAAGGTGGAACACCAGGGACGTGATGTGTCAAAAATAAAAATGGGACGTCCATCAAAAACTGAGCTCTTCCACTCGTGTCTGGTGTAGCTGTGTTGATTACAGTGGGAGCATTTTGATTTTGTTGCTGTTGCTCACATGCATAGCTTGCTGTTGTTACGATTCCTTTCGGAATGTTTGTCACTTGTAAGTTCTGGTTGTTACCAGAGAATATATAGTGAGGAAAACTGCCACTCAGTGATGTCCTTCAAGTTTGACAAGCACTAGAGGTGCTCCCAAGCAACTCCAAAATCACTGTGCTATGGAACTTTTGTACAAAATCATAGTTTGTAAATTCTTCAAAATTTTTATAGAGACAAAAAAGAACAATTTTCTGATCACGGAACAACGTAAAAAAAATTCAAAACTGCTGATATTTTTTTGAGCACTTCACAGTACCACTCTAGCTCCAAACCTACCCCAGAGCCATGTCAGGACCCCCAAGGGGGTCACGATGCCCAACTTAATTGTTTTAAGAGATACAGATAGGGAGTCCGTTCTACAGGAGTGTTTGGAAAATGATCATATAAATATGAATTGGTAACTAAAACCACAACAAATGTCTGAAAAAAATTAAATACTAGAACGTGTAGGATGTTTCCCCTTTAATGCCTCTAGCTATAAACATCTGCATTGTGGTGCCAGAAAGCACACATTTTTACACTTCATATACTGCCAGTATGTAATAGAGAAGACTGGCATGCTGCAGAACGCTGTGATGATATATGATCTACATGGAGTTTCACAAAAATATTTCAGTCCACTGATTAAAGTAGATGCATTGAATTTAAAAAAATGCATTGAATTAACTTGACAGGAATGTATGTATAATTTCCATAATTATTGCAAAAGTGAGTGACCTGTGGCTGTTTTTAATTTAATAAATGGTACATTTGAACCAATATATCTTCACTTGGCGAGCCATGTATGTAAAAATCTAAGATATTTATGAACTTTGTACACAACATTGCTGCACTGCATTCACTCCATTACCACAGCTGTACATGGAGCATCTAATTGCAATGATGGTAATGACCGTAAGTGATGTTTACAAACACTTCAGCTCTCTTTGGTTTTGCCCTCTGGGGTCGGGGTTCAGCACTACAAAAACTACCTACAGAGAAGAGCGTGAAGAAAAACAGCCCTTCAGCCTCGAGACGAAATCTAGCCTGTTTAAGCGTAGATAATTGGGTCTCTCTGGGTGGCTGCCATCTTTATACTGCCTCTAGTTCAGCTGTTTTATTTACCTTCTCAGATCAAAACATATCCTAAGCTAATTGCTGTTGCTAGCTGCTAGCAATTTCTGCTGAGCATTGAAATAAGTGTTGTGTATGGTAAAAAGTTGCATTAATGTATTGTAGTACAAGAGTCCAATTTTGTTAAAGTAATGCCAACCTAATACTTAAGGAGTTAATTTTCATGAATGTTTTGCCTTGTTTCATGCCAGACACAGCGCTAGCTGTCTAGACCTGTAGGCCGGGCACTGGAGCTGCTCTCTAATCCAAGGCTCTAAGTAGGCCAGGTGGGATGTGACCGAGCATGTTGGTAGCTATGAAATCCTGCTTGTGTTCTAGATAATGAGCATTGTAATCTAAAATCTCTCTGTTTCACACATGGTCTAATCTTTTAACTCTAGCCATTGCTACGTCTGAATAAGAAAACACCATGTCTGCTTAGTCATAGAGCTTTTGGTTATTCCTAATCATAAGAACAATCTTATATTGGCCATTCGGACTGATCGCATGCAGTTATGAAATGCTACAGGGTACGGAGAGCTGTGCGTGTTTGCGTAGTTAACCTCAAGGTGCTGACGCATTGCAGTCATAGCTTTGTTTGCTTGTGTAGTTTGGCAGTGCTGCATTGTTGGCCTTTTGCTAAAAGTGTGATTAGCGTATTGTTTCCTGTTTTAAGCAAGCTCTCATGCAGTGTTTAGTTAAGTGTCACTGTGCACTGACTCGGATGGGATGCAGTTGGAATTATGCTACTTGGGGTTTGGCTTGAGGCCTGCAGTTATACACGTAATTGGCCGTTTACCTGAACATTATGACAGCCAATAACAGCACATTGGCACTCAGGGTCTCACACAAACAGCAGTTTAGTCTCAGTTTAATACATTGAGAACAGAGAACAGTAAAATGTCCCCTTTGTTGAGGTTTCCAGACATCAGATGGAAAATGGCCTGCAGCTTTTAGCTTTAAAGGAATACTTCAGCGTTTTGTCACCTAATCCATATCGGCTGCATTGATTACCATGGACAGTATTTTCCTCATGCTTAGAAACAAACATAAAACCCACTGACACAAAACACATGTATAGTAGAGGCTAAGGGGTAGTTGCTGTGTTCTGTGAATAAATGTTTGTAATTCGTGATTGAAATGAATTAGAAGTTATAAACATTACACTCTAACACAGGCATTAAGGCCTTCGCACACCAAGCACAATCAATTCATGTTATTTATTTGGAAATCACTGACAAGAATGCTTAGTAGCTCTGTAGACAAAGCAATACCTTGCAACTAACTAAGTCTAAAACCCAGGCTTACAAGCTAACTGGATATAATCAAATGATCAGGTACACAGGTGAGAAACATCAACAGACAGGTGAAGTTGATCTCTGATAGGTGGAATCAGGTGGCTTAAATGTCACATCATCACCCAGAGGGTTCTGGAAATTGGAGTTCTGAAAGTCATGGCTGGAGGGGTGCATCACAGTATCCAAAAACAACTCACAGTGGGAGTTTGAACTGCTAAGCAACAGAACTAAAAAATCATAGAAACCTGAGAAGTAAGGGCAGTAAGTGTTCATTTGCTCAGAAAAGAACTAATGTGAGCATAAATATAAAAACTATTAATATTGATTTTATGCACATCAGCATTCCAGTATTTTTTGTAGTTATCATCCCATACGTAGTTTAGCTAATCAGTACTTCATCAAGTTAAATCAGGTGTGCTGTTGATGGATTTGAACAAATTTGTGATGAGAAATCTGAAACCAAACATATGTTCCTCTAATTAGCTCACAACATCTGTACTGTGATTAAAAAAAGCTAATATTTTAGCATTTTTTGTGCTGTTTATTCATGTCACGTTTGGTGTATAATCAGGTATAAAGTTTTAAAAGTTTTATCCAACTTTCCAAAAATCTTTTCGTTTAATCCAACTTTCTGTCCGCACCACATTTACAGCATTTAACAGACGCTCTTATCCAGAGCGACTTACAAGAAGTGCTTTGTCTATCTAGAGAAAATATCTTTGCAAGTTACCAATAGGTTAGAGAGAAAGAGCTCAGTCCTGAAGCTACAATACACACTGCATTCAAGAATAAAGTAAACTACAATACACACTGCATTCAACAATAAAGTAAACTACAATACACAGTGCAATACAATAAAATATAATATCTAAGTGCAGCACAATATATTGCAAACACTACTTAATTCAGTGCTCATTTAAGTGCTGTGTAAAGAGACGTGTCTTCAGTCTGCGTTTGAAGACAGTGAGAGGCTCTGCTGTATGGACGGCCAGTGGGAGTTCATTCCACCACTTGGGTGCCAGTACAGAGAACATTCTCGAGGCTTGTCATCCATGTGCCTTGAAGGATGGCGGGTCAAGCCGAGCTGTACTCAAAGCTTGAAGGGCTCGTGGTGTAGTTTGAGATTTCACCATTGCCATCAAGTAGGTAGGGGTTGGTCCATTTTTGCCTTTGTAGGTAAGCATTAGGATTTTAAATCTGATGCGGCAGCTACAGGAAGCCAGTGAAGGGAGCGCAGCAGTGGGGTGACGTGGCTGAACATGGGCAGATTGAAGACGAGCCGTGCTGCCGCACGGTGTACCTCTCCACTGGTAACCTAGTCTAACCTGACCAACTATTAATATAGACCCATCTTTGACTTAACAAAGATCTATAGCTTCATTTCTAAATACCTTTAACTGAAGAATTTATGAAAGTGTTCTCCAAAAATACATGTTTTGCGTAAAGGTTTACTGAGAGAATTGCCCATTTACTGAGTGTGCAGATATGACAGAAGTTAAAAACACTGAAATATTCCTTTAGTGTAGTCCTTGGTCATTCTCTATGCTGACAAACACTCCAGCTATTTAGAATGAGAAACAGTGCTGTCACTCCTATTTTTAACTCTGTTTTGTGCGCTTTTAATTCACTCCTGCAGCTCGTTCGAGCAAAGATTTTTCAGCTGAGTAGCTGCCAGTGGCAGTCTCCTGGAATCTGGGCCTCTTAGAGCTGGCCTTCCTGAAGAGAAGCAGATGTTGCCTTGGCTGGAATTGAAACAGGATGGTCCAGACGCAGGTTGCTGATGGCTTCGAGCGTAACCACATGCCCTCTGTCTGTATGTCCACTACGCTGAGTGTTTAAGAACTCAGTCACTCTAGAGGAGCAAATGATAAATAGTGAGGTTGAAGGAGAGATCTGAGGGTGCATGGGACTTTATGCATTTCAACACCGTGACCCCCTGGTGCACTCACAGAACAGCAAGCGAGTTTAGGAACATGGTTTTCATGCTTGAGCCAGCAGGATTGCACTCTGGGCTCCAGATTTCATGCTTCACTGTGGAATACTGACAGGCAGATGCCTTTAATGTTTCTCCATTGTTGCTTTGCCATTGGTTGCTTGTGCATACAATGAGAAAATCCTTAATTCAAGAAAATATCTGTTTTTTCTAGTTTTTGCCATCCTGAGGGGTGCATAAAGTTCATATTAGCAAAACAGATCACCGATTTTCATTTGGTTCAGTTGGATAGCATGTGGTGCACTGGCACGCTCGGGGTTCACGTCCTCACACATCAGTGCTTATTTTCAAATTCACTCTCTTCCCATTTACAGCTGGTAACTTGCTTTGGTATTCTGTTTGATTGAAGTTTATAGGATAATAAAGTCATGTGTAATTATATGTGAAATCCAGTTGGTGAGAGTATGTGTTTGGGTTTTCACCACCCACTGCAGTGCAGTCCTGGGATGTGCTATTGGCTGTTTTTGAACTGCTGCAGTTCTTGCTGTGGGATTTGCTATAGGTGTATATCCTTCAGGCGGCAGTCCAGTTCTGTTTTGGTCTTGCCTTTTTACACACTTTGTGGTCACTTTAACTCTTAATTTATCCTCCCATTAGGAAAAGACACAACAATTTATCGGCCTTCCGGGAACTTAACCAAGCCAAAGGAAATGTTCCGCCTCATCGTTAGTCCTGCAGCACCAACCAGCTTCTACCGCTAACAGCATACTGTTCATGATTAACAAGACTAAGCAAGCTCAGGTTGGCCTGACTGTAGGGGGAACAGTGTCAGGAACAGAAACCTTTGACCCGTGACTTTCTTTCCATAAATGATACTGGATACTTTTTATGTATCTTCTAAACAAAGCTAGCTACCTAATGTTGGAGGAAATCAACATTGCTGTTTGCTGTCCATCCATATAACTAGCTATCTGTGATTAAGTGAATAGGGAGAGATCAGTAATCCCTCTTTGTGGAACAAAGTCATTTCCTGGTACATTCAATATTGATTTGTCCAGTTTGCCATTGACCGTTGTTGTAGCCATAGCAAATATGCAATCCCTAAAATAACTTGGCCTATATTTGTAAGACTGTTTGTAATTTGTAATTATCAAAAGATTGTGAATAAATAATGTTGACATTATATCAACGACGTCTACGTATGATGTCACAAAGATACTTAAATTAACATGCTAACTAACCAGCTAGCGCTGACCCGTCCTGTCTTGTAATACCTCTTTGTATCTCAAGAGGCGATAGTGGGTCACTGTAGCGTTGAGTTTGGCATCAGTCCAACATGAGAGGATGAAGTTACTACCCGCTCCTGGCAGTGAAGAGTCAACCTGTGGGGAAACAATGAATCAATTAGGGACATTAAAGATGAGGAGTCATAGGTGAGTTATGGACATTGAAGATGAGGAGTCATGGGTCAGTTAGGGTCATTGACTATTAGCAATGATTAGTTAGAGAACATTAACCAGAAGGAGTCAGTGAGTCAGTTAAGAACATTGACTAAGAGGAGGAACACTATGACTGTGGTGGGGTAAATCAGTCAGTGAATCAGTTAACATTGTCGGTGAGTCAGCCAGTCAGTCAGTCAGTGATTCAATGAATCTATCATTCAGGAACACTGACTGTGGTGGTCAGTCGTTCAGTCAGTTAAGGACGTTAGCTATTCTTGGCTGACCTACTCTTTGGCCCGGCAACAAAATCTTTTCAATCCCATATCAGTTTTCATTGCTGTCTGGCTCAACTGACAGAGTCATTGTAGTACTGTAGGTATGCTTTTGAATATTAATGTTTTTCTGTCCTTCAGATTGAGTCTGGCCTCTTTCTGGCTCTTGGAGGTGCTGGGTCTTGTGCCAGGTCGTGCACACTGAAGCTAGTGCTCATGCTAATGTGTTCTGGAGCCGTGCATGTTTTCCTCCTGAACCTCACGGTTCACGGCATGTGCGTGTCTGATGGACAGCATATTGTTTTGTTTAATGCTTTCTTACTAAATTGCCAGGAAATGATTGGTTATCTGACATGCCACAAAATATTAACTTTCTGGAAAATAGTGAATTAAAATATCTGCTTCTGTTGAATGTGTTTAGCGTGTTCAGAGCTGTACACTGTCAATACTGTTATGCTATGGTTTTCTGTTGAGAAGTTTGAGCAAATTGGTTGACAGCACTCTTGCAACATTTGTTTCGGTTGTATAATTTAGCTCTGAATAGCAAAGTGTTTGGTTACGGTCTCGTGTTCAGGTGGGCTCACCTTTCTGGAGGTCAGTAGGTCAGCTCCAGTGGGATTTTGCGTGTCAGAACCATGTTTAGCAGAATTTTCCGCTGTGTGACATTAACATAGAGCTACATTGTGTGGAGCAGACTTGCTCATTTGGAGTATGAGATCACACCTGTTCTGCTAATGCTGTTTCTGCTAGTGCTGTTTCTGTCTGCAGCATCCTGTAATGTTTTATATGTCATTTCTCTCTGCCCTGATTTTTTACACATCTGTTTTTCTGGTGAACAATTTTTTATTGGTCTTCTTAAGTACAGAGATCACGCTGGGTGTTACAGTAAGTCTTAAATCAGAGAGTGTATTCAGTATGACTGACAAATGTTGCTCTTACTACTCTGCCTTTTCTCCATGACCTGGCTGGTGGTCTCTGTTCTTCTCTTGGGTTAGGGTTAGGGTTAGTGCATCTTAGGCTATATTACAGAAGTTTCACTTTGTAAGAGGAATGTCTATCAATTTTACAGCCCAAAAATTCCAGATATGACAGAAGTTTTCTTTCATTCGATTATTAGTTAATCCTAATGAAAACTTACCAAATAAAATACTGCAGCAATTATGGTGGAAAAAAAATAAGGAGACACATGTGAATTTATTTGGAGAAATAACATTGGCACGGTTAGCAGCCCCACAAATGCTTGGGAAATGGAAACTGAAACTTTGTTTTACTCTCTTCTTTCTGGTAGTTGCTATCTAGCTAACTAGTTAACTTACAGTTTTGTTCATTTATTTCAATTACGTGTTCACATGCACCTATCATTAGCTGCTTGGTAATAGACATAACATTGATTAGCATTGACAAAATTGATTATCGACCTTCCGTTATATGAACTTAGGACTACCTCCAGAGACATACTTCACACAAATGTCATTGCCTTCAAAAATGTGTCATGATGCAATTCATATCATAAGGCAAGCATGAGCTGCATTCTGAGCGCTACAGCAAGGGACGCTATAGTGACAGCCAAGCCTGGCCGAGCAGTCTTATACTTGTCTGCATGCTTTCTCAACTTTCTCAATGTTCTCTCCTATACTGTTTGTGTTTAGCTGTTGAGGCACACACAGTAGCATAAGAGTGCACAGTGAATTTGTAGAGAAGGCTGGTTGTTGTCATTTGCGCTCTCATACTTGGTTTGAGTACATTTCTGGTCTAAAGAGGAGATGTTTCTGTATTATGGCCCCATCCTAGCAACACTTTAGCAACCACCTGGGATTTCAAATATATAAGGCCAAACAACAACTTAGCATCCACCAGAGATAACAGCAATGCCCTAGCAACACCTTAGCAACCACCTGGATACCATAGAGATGGCCAAGCTACACCTTCACGACCACATGGGATAATATAGCATTCTAGCGACAGCATTCTAGCAACAGCATAGTCGTAAAAAACGAAAATGTTGAAAATGCTCTGATCACTTGTGTCATCATTTCTTCTTACTGAAGGGAAGATTGCTTCCAAATATGAAACATTTTCTCAGAAAATAGTGTGCAAATAGTGTTTAAAATCAGGCTAAAAATAAAAAACACCTGGGTTAGGTTACTGTTCCTGGAAGAAGATGGAATCCTAATCTGAGTTGGAGCACCTGCACTGCTGTTCTTCCTCCCATGAATCACCAGCTGCTAACTTATCTCTGAAACATATCTGCTATTGCAGCCAAACTCTGAGCAGAGTGTTTAGGAAACAAAGTGTATCTTAGAGATATGTATTACAAGACAGAGTTATGAATAAAGATAACATGAATACATTAAGAGAGGGAGGCTGATATGAAGCACTCTGGATTGTGTATTTGTTAGTAGAAATGCAGAATTATGCAGTGTGAGAGACATTAAGTTGAGTTTGGATGAGAATCATGTATGTGTTTAGAAGTCATTGTATAGCATGATAAGAGAATGATTTACAGTTGGGCCAAATTTAGTAGAAGAAAGTTTAGATCTATCAGACAGAAGGATATCCTGAAACTGTGGCAGTTTGGCCAGCGGTGCTCTCCAGAGAGTCAAAGAGTTATCATTCATCCAGATTTCTACAGCTTACTTCTGAAAGATCCAAAAATATAACTCAAAAGTTTGGCACTGCATACCATTTTTTGCTCATCCGTTTAATACTTTAATGCCAAGCCATAAAAACAGCTATTTCTGCCTTTTATTCTAGCCTTCTCTGTTAATAACCTGATAGCTCAATGCTATTGTCACATTTCTTTGATATGTAATGAACGTGATCCATCAAAGCCAAATGTTCATAGTTTCTTTTCAAACAAGTAAATGAACGTGAATAGGAATGTAAGTCACACTTCACTGGCCTTTTATCATTGTTGATTATTTGTGCAACTGATTTTGACCTCAGTAAATTCATTTGAGCATGTCTACGTTGCACAAATGTGATATTTCTGGCTGTAATGTACATTATTTACAACATTAAACTAAATTTTATTCACCTGTTGTTTGGTATGTTTGTTAACTTTCACAGGTGACATGAACTTAACCAATCACTGTTGTCTCAATGGCCCAGATGGCTCATTGACTGTGTCCCAGGAAGTAGAACTTTTTTAACCAATAGTGTTTTCTAACAGCTGGTGTTTTGTCAGATGTGCTGCTGCATCTCTAAAATGAGCTCAAAAAGAATCTGAGCTACAGTATGTGTGCATAAAGGTTCAGCTATTAAACTAGAATGGGAACGTTCATAAATGAAGTTAGCTGTTGCTATATTGTCCCAGGTGGTTGCTAAAGTGTTGTTAGGCCATTGCTGTTTTTCCCAGGTGGTTGCTAAATTGTTCATCAGGCCATGCAAGGGTCTCATGTGTTTCTAGGTTGTTGTTAAGGTATTCCAAGTGGTAGCTATGTTGTTGCTAGGTCATTACTGCGATGCCTCAGATAGATAAATAGATAGATAGATAAACAGCAGGTGTGAAAGATGTACAGTAAGCTGTCCATATATGCAGTTAGATAAAATAAACCTATGATTTAGCTTAAGTCTCAGGTGATTTAGCATTTAGTCTCAGTTTGTTGCTAAGCAGTTGTTTGGGCATTGCTATGGTGTCTCAGGTGGTTGCTAAGCTATCAATAAGGCATTGCTACTATATTACCAAGATGTTGCTAGGCTGTTGCTATGGTATTCCAGGTAGTTGCTAGTATGTGTGTATATTGCTGCTGTTGGAAGAAAACCTTGCATGTCCAATTTTGCTGTTTTTCAGTTTTTGACATAATTTGAAATTGCCTGTTGGCTTTTACACTGTTTGTAAACTTCATGATGAATGGACCAAAAGAAAGGGCCCAAAACTACTTTAAAAAATGTCTGGTTCCATTGACTTACATTAAAAGTAAAGTAGGTTTTTTCCTTTTCCTGTCAAGTTACCATTTTGGAGATATGAGATTTTCTTCCGACAACAGCGATATATTTGTGCTACTGTGTGAGTCTGTATGTAATGTCTATGAGGGGCAATGGGAGAGATGTCCAGTTTGCCAGAACTCCAGCTCCATACACTGATCCATTTTACTATGCCCAATATGAACATGTGTGCATGCCAACTACTCTAGGGGCAGATTTAAATGAGTTAAAGGGGACACAAACCAAGACTATGAATGGATCAGCCACAACATGATAGGAATGGTTAAAACCCACAGACTCAATAGTGTCCACACCATGCCTAAACGATAAAAGCATAATGATTTGTAAGTGGCCAGTCAAGTCACTTTGTGCATTTGCTGCTTTCCAGAAGATATGTTATACATCACTGAACGTGTTTCCTGAGATGTCAGGGGTGCTTGTAGTAACTTTGCTGTGGATTTGGCCTGGGGCCGAGAGAGTGTATGGTTAGAGTTATGGTCAGAAGTGGACGTCTTAAATGCGTGTTCTGTGTAACAACGTATGGACAGACATGTTCGCTGTAATTTCCGGGGTTGTCATGGTGAAACACTTTGCACAGTCTGAGTTGTGTGCCAGGATATAAAGAAAAAGATACCTGAACTTCCTATGTGTGTTGGATATTGGAACCAGACAGAGTGACGAAGTACCGCAAGGTCTCCTTGGCTTGTTTTCTTTCATGGGGCGAGTCACGCTGCACATCTTTTCTGAGTTTGGCTAAATTAATGTGCGTGTTTGAGGGTTTGAAGGAGATAGCGCATGGTATTTAGATGCTGCAGATAAACACAGAGCGAGTGAGATAGAGCAAGATTGAGTTTATGAAAGAACCGGCCATGGCTAACCACAACCACATGCTAGCTGTAGGACCTCCTTGCAGTCGACAGGGCAAGGAAAAAAAACAATGTGACCATGCATGTGCTGTAACAATGGCAGACAGACCATAAGTGTCTCAGGTTGGATCTCGATTGAGCAGAAAAACAAGACCCCACACCACATTGGCATAAATACTCCCACTCTGCTGTCAGCCGTGTGGGAGCTGAAGCGTAGCTCAGATATAGATTTGATTATGTAAGCAGTTTGTGGAGTCTGTTTCCAATGAGGCAGCAGAGCAGTGTAAATTTGGGGTTTTGATGGGGGGCAAAGTGATGATGTGTCCAGAAAAAGTGTTGATGTGGTCAGGCAGCACCCATCAATTATCAAGGTTATATTTCTTTAAACCTTTGGCAAAACTTCAAAAATGTAGGTTAACACTTAAAGGTCTAGAGTTGTTTTGCTATACACTCAGTTTATATTACATTCAATTCAGTTCGACCTTTCTTTAAACTTTAAGACATTGAAGGTGACCCTTATTTACAATGTAGCTGAGCATTGTTAACAAAATACACTCATCAAGCACTTTATTAGGTACACATCCTTTTTTAACACTTGGTGTCCATTTTATCAACTCCATTTACTATATAGGTGCACTTTGTAGTTCTACAATTCCAGACTGTAGTCCATCTGTTTCTCTGCATACTTTCTTAGCCCCCTTGTTCTTCAATGGTCAGAACCCCCATAGATACCTTAGAGCAGGTATCATTTGGGTGGTGGTCCACTCTCAGCACTGGTGGTGTGTTAGTGTGTGTTGCGCTGGTCTGAGTGGATCAGACACAGCAGTGCTGCTGGAGTGTTTAAACACCTGAGTGTCACTGCTGGACTGAGAGTAGTCCACCATCCAAAAATATTCAGCCAACAGCGTCCTGTGGGCAGCTTCCTGTGACCACTGATGAAAGACCAGAGAATGACAAATTGTGCAACAACAGATGAGCTATTGTCTCTGACTTTACATCTACAAGGTGGACCAAGAAGGTAGGCCTGATCTAGACAGGTGCAACACACCCTAACATGCCAGCCTCAGTGTGCTGAGAATGACCCACCACCACCTCTGTGGTGGTCCTGTGGGTGTCCTAAACAGTGAAGAGCAGGATAAAAGGGGGCTAATAAAGTATGCAAAGAAGTATGGACTACATTCTGTAAATACAGAACTACAAGTGCACTTATATGGTAAGTGGAGCTGATAGAATGGACAATATGTGTAGACACAAGTGGTCCTAATAAAGTGGTTGGTGAGTATGGGTTTGTGACAATAAGAATGTCACAATGAAGTAAAAGAAAATAATAATAACAACTTTATTTATTTAGCACTTTCACTTTAATTACAAAATCTCAAAGTGCTTTCCAGAGGAAGATCAGCAAAATATAAAGAAAGATCAAAATAAATACATAAAAATACAAAACAGACCAAAGAAGAAAATGAGCCACAGTACCCTGGTCATATGCTAGACTAAACAAATAAGGTTTTAATCTGGATTTATCAAGTTTGCATTCCTAAAATCCTCTGGAATGCTACTAAGGAGCTATATAAGAGCAGAATGTGCATTCTGACTGATTTAAAAATTTGTTTTCTAAATTCCTTTTCTTCTCAGTGGACAAAGTACCAACATTTTACTTGTCAAAGAAATATATTTTAACTATTTTTGACCTAGCTAACATCAGCTAGAGTCATTAGCCTACTTAGTTAGATAAAGCCGCAATACCTCTGCCTTCTCTGTCAAACACTTAGCCACGTATCCTTGGCAAAGTGTTCACATTCAGACACTCATGTTCCAAAGTGGTAAAATATAGCATAACAAAGTTACTCTCAAAAATGAGCAAAAGTGTCACATTTCACATTTCTGAATTGTTAGTCTATACATTTTTTACACAATCGAATAGTTTTTGATATTAGCATTCAAAACTGACTGTAGCACCATAAATATACCTGCACAGATCTGCAAGAAAATGATTTTCCTCCAACTGAGCTGTAAGATGTCCTCAGAGTTTGCGGTAAGTCTGCCTCAGTTGGATGGGCTCAATTCAATAGGTCAGTAAGATATGCCAGAGCTTGGCCATTAAGAGCTTTAAATGTCACAATCAAAACACTGTAGTCAGTGTGAAACTGAACAGTAAGCCAGTGTAGACTGAGTCAGACTACAGTAATGTGCTCAACCTTTCTCTTCCTGGTGAGCACGCTGGCTGCTGCATTATGAACTAGTTGGGGGCGACTTTAAAGATACAGCAAGGCAACCAGCCAGTAAAAGATTACGGTAGGCTAATCTAGTAGTTGAAAGTCTGAATTAATTTAATACATGTTAAGTCAAGTCAAAATTTATTCATATAACATAATATTTAACATTTTAACATTTAACATATTTAACATTAGGCATTGTCACAAAGCAGCTTTATAGAAAACCACGTCAGAGCCCCTATGAGTGAGCCAGTGATGACAGTGGCGAATGAACCAAGATTCAAAAGGGGAACCCATCCTACTCTGGTCGACATCAGATAGCAAACAGTAACACAAGGAGCAATATGAGCAAAGAATGTTTGACCAGTAGTATAATTATAAGATAATAAAGGATGAAAAGTGGGTGAAGAAATGGCTGTGATATAATAGTTTGAGTCTGTGCAGTAGCAGCAGCAGTATCTTCAGGAGGGTCAGTTAATGAAGGTGAGGTTTGCAGAGCGTTGTACAGTGAAAAGCTCCCTGGTGGTCAGACTAGTCCAGAAGGTTGGCAAGCAGTGGGCACCCAATCAAAGCAAATGAAGCAACAGCATCAGGCTGCACAGGATGGTTAGGTATTCAGCTCAGCAAAGAAACACACAGGCTGTTAGTTCTGTTAGAAACTCTGTTTTACATTGTAAAAAATAAGAAAGACAAGATGAAGTTCGAGAAATTAACATGGATAAAATAAGTTAGTAAATAGATAACTGTTCTGACTATTTCTTCTTTGTCTTGATGTCAAAAACATAATTTTTCTTTCTATAAAGCAGAACTGTACTCACTTCAGTAACTTCATCAAGTTAAATTTGTTAAACTATGTCTTATTCTACTAACTAACACAAATATGGTCTAGATTAAATGTTTAGAATCTGCGCTTTTAATGGAATTTCCCCAGTGCTTTTAATAAGCTTACGGATGAGGTATCATTCAAAAAGATATAAGAAATGGCATTTTGAGGCGTATAGTCCACGGAGGACCGAGCCAGGTTTAAAGTAAAACACATGGGAAGTGAATTCACAAGGTTACGCTCTTCTAAATGAAGTAGAACTTTTGTGCAAATTCAGACGGTTGTGGTTTTTTTGCGCAAATTCAGGCGTGTGTTTGTGTTGGATGGGGTCAGGTCTCTTCGGGGGATTGGTCTGAATTTATTGGACTGTCAGCATGAAGAGGTGTCAGGTTGAGCTGGTCACAGAGCTAAAGGTAGACATTATTTCCCATTTAAACTGTGTCTCGCTTCACTTTTTTTTCCATGTAGAAAATTCCTTGTTATGAAAAATAGCTGACAGTGAAAATGAAGTCTCTAAGTCCCTTGTATCCTGTACCCAAGTGGCTTAATTTATTATAAGTGGGCTTGCTGAAAATGATCTATACAGCTAAATTACTAGCTGAACTCTTTCCCATCCACCATGGCACTTTTTTGGGTGATGTCATCAACTTGCTCCCAAGAACCCAATGTTTGGACTGGATTTGGCTATAAAATAATCGTGTGAGGTTTTTATTCCCATATAAAAATAACAATCACCGATTTGATCATAGAACCATGTATGCAAGCCATCCTCCGGTTGCAATAACATTTTGATTTGCTTGTAATTGTGCCTCCATACACAGGAATGCATTTACATTTGTGTGTGTGTGTGTGTGTGTGTGTGTGTGTGTGTGTGTGTGTCCGTGTCCGTCCTCCAGTATTACTTTAATGGAGAGTGATGGAACACCCCTGGACTGGGCTTTCTTTCCTTCCATTCATCTCCCTCTCATGATGTATTAAACACAGTGTTGCACTGACATTGTTTTTACACATCATGTTCTATATGAAATACACTGTTATTGCATTTTAGTCAGCACCTAGATCAAAACACTCTGGAGTATGTTAACCTTTTGTTCCTGCACCAAAAAAGCATCTATTTCTGCCTTTTAGTCTACTCTTCTTCTTAATCTGTATGATTTCCCAATGCTGTTGTCCAATTTACTTTTCGATATGTAAAACATATAATTAGCAGCCAAACATGTGTAGATTTTTATTTGGTTTGTGTCACAACAGGTCAGTTTCTTGCTGTAAGTCATATAAGCAGATGCTTAGGTCCACCAAGTCACAGGGGGATCCATGACTTTATTATTGATTTTTTTTTTATATATTGCCTGGCAGCATTAATACTGCTGAGGTGTAGATTTCATCTTTTGGCCCATTTATTGTTATGGGTTTACTATTATTTATTGAATAATCAATAAAAAGTGATAAAATTTACGTTCTGAGTATGCTTGCTCAGAAACTAACATAGTGCATCCAACAATAAAGGCAGCATGGATATTCTTTTATACAGTAATAGGAAATATGCAGCACATAGAAAGCTCCAATTCCATATGCGTATCCATTATACCATGACCAGTGTGGACATGCACTGATTATGACATTTATTATCTGGTAAACTTATGTAAATCTAGAGTTACAGTGTTTGCATGTGCAGAGTGAAACATATCAGTGTGTGTAACTGGCTTGTTTTGCTTGCTACCAAGTTTTCTATCACAAGCCACATTTACATGCAGCCTAATAATCAGTTAATAATCTGACTAATAGCTTAATAGGAATAGAATATGTCCATGTATACACCTCATGGATTAGACTAATCTGATTGAGGCCATTTGGACTATCTGGCTGAATGATGTGTGTAATCCTGTAAATAATCCATTAAATAGAAGAATAATAACCATGTAAACATCTGTATCTGATTTCATTTCCAATCAGAAAGTTTGGCGAGAGCACAAACTGGTCTGCAGAGGAGACAAAGTTTGTCTTTAAAAGGTTGCGGGGGTCCAGCTTATGTGTCTCAGAACACGACGTCTTCCTCTCACCCTTCTTTAATAAGTACATCTGAATAATGTTTTCCTGAGTCTGACATAATGTTAAAGTGATTAAAAACACAAGCGCACCAGTTCACTCTGACCAGACTCACTTGATGCTTGTTGTCATGGTAACATTTACAGTGAATGGTACTCTGCACAGGCATATAAGTTTGGATCTAATTACTTGAAGTGTGCATGTAAACTGAGGTTTTCCATCAGATTGAGTAGAGTGAGAATATGAAGACCTCAGTCTTAATCTGTAATCAGAGTGTATTCAATCGATTTGGCAAACATCTTTGCATGTAAACACAACTGCTGTATAATAGATGCACAAGGCTTCTTTTGTTGTTGGATGCACTGTGATTTTTTTTCCTTCTAAAGCACTGAAGCTCATTTATAGCACAGCTCAGAACGGTACACTCTTATTTTTGATTTGTTTAATCAGAGTATTTAAATATGTCTGATGTGGGACATCTATTGCTATTGTAGTTTGTGAGACAAACTAAATATAAAAATTCATGAGTTTTCATTGTTGTCACATCATGGTACATGTCAAATAAATAGGACAAAGACATTAAGAAATTATGTGAATAGCATTATCTATGGTGTTGCATCAGCATTGAAGGGTTAAATACCTGAAAGGTGATTTGTATTTTTATCCATTTTCTGTTAAACTTGTTGTTCAAATAAAAACATTAGCGGCTAGTTTTTAGCCTAACTTGAATTAGGTCATTTGCTATCTAGCTAGCTACTTTATAACAGCATGACAACAGTAGTGTAATGGTAAATAGAAATAATGTTTTATTACTGAAGTTAGTAGAGTCTTAATCTTCAGGGAAAAAAGAAAAAAATTAATAAAATGGTAAAGAAACAAACTATGTTTATTTTAGCTAATTATACACATTTATTTACAGTTTGTTTGAAAGTTCAGTTTCAAATTTTATTGTTTTTTTTTCTTAACTTTAATTAAACTGGGGTAGGGGGAGGAGTATGATGTCCCTTTGCGAACATCTGGAGGTTCTCTAAACAGATGTTCAAAGCTACCATTCTGAACAAACAGTTCAATTCAATTCAAGTTTATTAGTAAATCACTTTTTACAACAATGTTGTCACAAAACAGCTTTACAGAAGTTTGAAAACATACAGTTATAAGATATATCCCCCAGTGAGCAAGCCAGAGGCGATGGTGGCAAGGAAAAACTCCCTCAGTCTGGAGGAAGAAACCTTGGGAGGAGCCAAGACTCACAAGGGGAGACCCATCCTCCTCTGGTCAAACAGTATTTACAATTTAATAAGCTAACAAATAGAAGCTAAGAGGATCTCTGTTTGAAGACTGGATGGTAAAGCTATAGAAACTGCAGTGGTAGAGGCAGTCTCTGACTGAGGCGGTCTCTGACTGAGGCAGTCTCTGACTGAGGCGGTCTCTGACTGAGTCTTTATGAAAAGTGGGAGTGAGCTGAAACAGTCCCATCCTATCTCAAGGCTGGTACATCTGGCTGGCACAGTGATGTAATTGAGGGTGTTGCAGTTGGCACAAATGAACAGGAGAGCGGGTTGGTGATGGTGAGGAGGAGGCCCTGATGGTCAGACTTCCAACATAAATTAGCAGGATGGGAGGGCAGTCATTATCTCAGGTAAAGAGACAAAATTAGTTCTGCTCAGGAGTATGACTGTAATAAATATGATTTCCCCAGAGTGTGGCTGGTGACCCCAGCAGATCTAACTATAACAGCATAAACTAAAAGGAGAGAACCAGAAGATAACATAGATATGAGAGCACCCTGAGACACTGGGATCCCCCCCACTCCACCATCAACAAACCTGTGTGATCATGTGAAGTGGTGGGTCAACAGCACCAACATCTCAGTTTATCTTCTATGTCCATGGACCCCTGGATCTCCTGCCTTTATCTAAAGGGGAAGGCTAATTATCAAAAGCTAAACTAAACAAATATTCAGTCTAGACTTAAAGGTTGAGACTGTGTCAGAGTCCCGAACATTAACAGGGAGGTTATTCCACAATTTGGGGGCTTTGTAAGAAAAAGCTCTTCCCGCCATTGAAGTCTTCTGAATTTTAGGAACCAGTAGAAAACCAGCATCCTGTGATCTGAATAAATGAGGTGGTTCATAATGGGAAATAAGATCTTACAGGTACAGGTGAGAGACCATGCAGGGCTTTATACATCAATAAGAGAATTTTATAGTCAATGCAGAATTTGATAGGAAGCCAGTGTAATGCTGATAAAACTGGGCTGATGTGATTAAATTTTCTGGTTTTAGCGAGAACTCTAGCTGCAGCATTCTGAACTAATTGAAGTTTATTTAGGTTCCTGCTGGAGCATCCTGACCACAGTGCATTACAGTAATCTAGCCTTGAAGTTATAAAGGCATGTACCAATTTTTCAGCATAATGTAGGGATAACACATTTCTTAACTTTGAAATGTTTCAGAAGTGAAGAAACACTGTCCTTGTAATGTTACCTATGTGTTGATTAAACGTTAGATCTGACTCAATCGTCACACCAAGATTTTTAGCTATTGAACCAGGTATTACAGAGAAGTCAGCAAGATTTAACATTAAATCTGAGCATTCATTCCGAGCAGCCTTTGGACCAAGAAGGAGAACTTCTGTTTTATCTGGGTTTAAAAGAACAAAATTCTGCAGCATCCAGTTTCTTATATCTTTTACACAATCTTCTATTTTATTTAATCGGGATTTATCATCTGGTTTGGCTGATATGTACAGCTGTGTATCATTAGCATAGCAGTGGAAACTAATTCCATGTCTACTTATAACTAAGCCTAATGGTGAGGTAGGATTTGAACCAGGATAATGCTATTCATCTAATTCCAACTATGTTTTGTAGTCTGTCTAAGAGAATAGAGTGATCTATAGTGTCAAAGCTGCACTTAGATCAAGTAGTACCAGCAGAGATACGTGGCCTTGATCAGAGGCAAGAAGAAGATCATTTGTTATCTTAACTAGAGCTGTCTCTGTGCTGTGGTGAGGCCTAAAACCAGACTGGAATTTTTCATATATGTTGCTCTTATGTAGATAGGAACAGAGTTGCTGGGCTACAGCTTTTTCTAAAATCTTAGAAATAAATGATAAGTTGGAAATAGGTCTGTAGCTTGACAATTCGCTGGGGTCAAGATTTGGCTTCTTTATCAAAGGTTTAATCACTGCTAGTTTGAATGATTTGGGTACATGTTGTTAAAATGGGTTTAATTATAGATGGTAGTACTTGTTTAAATAAGTTTGTTGGAACCATGTCAAGTGTGCATGTTGCAGAATTTGAGGAAGATATTATTTTTTCTAGTCCAGAATGATTTCAATAAAGTGTTGAGCTGTATCTGGCATTATTGAACACTTCTTGTAATAATGGGGTGATGTATATACATTTTCACTGTTTCACCTAGTTCATATGAAATTAGGTAATGATCTGAAAATACTGAAGTTTGTGGAAGAACAGTTAGATTATGTATGTCAACACCTAGAGTCAAAACTAAATCTTATGTGTGATTACAGTAATGTGTAGGTACTATTACATTTTGAGTAAGGCCTACAGAGTCTAAGATAGATGAGAATGCCTTTTTTAATGGATCTGCTGTGATCTCAAAGTGAATATTAAAAACTCTTGCAATTATTAACTTTTTTCTTTTAATTCTTTTAAAAATTCTGAATAAGGTCCTGGTGGCCTATAAATACTAATTAGGTTAAGAACGCTATTATTTGTGGTTGGATTGGTTATGTTTATGAAAAGAATTTCAAAAGAATTGAAAGTGAGACTGTGTTTCTGATTTATGTCTAATGATTTTTTATAAATGACACATATACCACCGCCTTTGCCAGATAGTCTAGGACTGTGTACATAATTATAACCTACAGGGGTGGCTTCATTTAATGAGAAATATTCATCAGGTTTAATCCATGTTTCTGTGAGACATAATACACCAATTTTATGATAAGTTATTGTATTGTTTACAATGAGAGCCTGAGACTTGAGTGATCTTATATTAAACAAACCAAATGGTAGAGATGCTGCAGTTAGACACTGGATCTGAGATTTTTATATTAATTAAGTTATTTAAACAAACTGATGGAGATTTTCTAAGTTTGTGTTTAATTTGGGACAGTGAAACAGTCTCGATACAGTTATACCTGGGTGACGTCTCAAGGCAGTGAGCAGACGGTCGGTTTAACCTGTTTGTCTGCTGCCTGGTCCCAGCTCTGGACAGTCAGCAACTATCTAGCCTGCTGTAAGCTTCAGCACCCCATCGTCTTGGAATAGGGCCAGAGCATATTACGGCATTGGACATCGTATGGGCTATTTTGACCCCCTCTTTAATATTACTCTTAGTGACTTCAGACTGCTGCATACAAATATCATTGCCACCTAGATGAACCACTATCCTCGAATATCTATTCCTTGCTAATGCCTTAAGGCTGCTGCTAATGTCCAGCGCCCTGGCTCCTGGTAAGCAAATAACTCTAGCTGCTGGTGCCCCTAAAGGAGTAGCTAGTTTCACGTGTCGCACAATAGAGCTTCCTATAACCAGAGCACCTCCTAACAGGCTCCTCGGTGAGTGTTTCACTGAGTGGAGAAAAACTGTTTGACATGTGATTAGGTGGAGTGTGGTGCTCAGGTGGGTTAGCTTTAGCTTTAGCATTAGCTTTAGCTTTGTTACTATGCCGCCGAGACATCACCCATTCGCCCTGCTATGGAGGCTCTAATGCCAGAGTCGGTGGGGCACTAACTCTCCTTGAGGCTCCCGGCAGATAACACTGAACTCTGCTCTCTATCCCTGATTAAGCCCCGGATGCACACCTCTAACTGATTCACCTTCTCCATCAGAGTAAATTAACTGGCACTTCTCACAAACTGAACCACTATTGCTATCACTAGTGGTGGAGAGAGGATTATCACTATACATGCCACAATCCACACAAGGATAGAGGTACTTACTTCTTCAGTGAATTTAAATCGTACCACCAGCTTTTGTTGGAAAGCTAAACTGTATTCTTCACTCTCTGTAGGAGGTAATCCTGTGAAAATAGCCTGTAAGGGTCTACGGATGGTTAGTATACAATTAAAAACAGAGAAAACAGATTAAGCAAACAGATGAAGCAAACACAGAAGCAAACACTCAGAATGAATACTAGCAGATCACAGAGCCACCAAGAGAGCCAGTAGAAACCCGAGTAGAGAAAGAGGTGTATGAACAGAAGATACTTTACACTTCTGTGGACGTTTATTGTTCTTGTTTCATTGTTATTGATACCAATGATACAAATAATGCTGAAATATGCAAATGAGCCTTCTAACTTCATTCTTCAGGTGTTTGGATGCATCAAGACCCATGTGTCAAACACAAGGCCCGTGGACCAGATCAGACACAATCATATCCAGCCCGCAAAAGTATTTTCATTTTCTGTTAATATTAGCTCGTTTCACAATGCTCTGCACTACTGTCCCCAGCATGCACTAATTCTCCTACCCCAACACCAATCTGTGGGACAGCTGTTACACCTCAGGTCAAAGTCAGTCATATCAGCAAACACACTCACTGCAGTTCAGCTACAGTCCAACCAATAAAAAAACCTAACGTTAGCTCAGCAACTCAGAAACTGAGCCCGAGTACATTCATGAACAAAACCAGCAAAGAAAGGTTTAAAAGGCAGAGCTCCTGGGGACATTTAAATTTGTAATATTTCAAGTATTCATTCATGAATATTTCAAGTGTCTGTTTTGAATAAACAGTGGCCAGTTCGGGTTACTGTCATGTGTCTAGTGAGCAAGGAGGCTCGATGTACTTGCGAGCTCGCTTTAATGAATGAAACAGACTACTAGAAACATCAAACACAAAATAACAAACTACTAAGCTTAACAGAGACTTTGAGCAAACCAAACATCAGATAGTTACACAGCAACTACACATAACGAAGTGACAAGTAGACCAGACAAACACTGACTGAAACAAAGGGCTTGAACAAGTGGGGAATGCCTGGGAGAGGGAGGAGACGGAGACTACAGACAGGTGAGGATACTAATAGGGAGGGTGGTGAAAGGGCGGAGCACAAGAACCAAAACAAAAACACAAGCACGTGGCTGAAGAGCACATGGCTAGAAAACAGAGCAAGTAACAGACACAGGAACAAAGGGGAAACCGTTACAATCACAGCAAAATGTTAATGAAAAATTAAATACAAACATTTCTTCTCTGGCCCACGGATTTGTTGAGATGTTTTAATATGGCCCCTTTAGTGGTTGAGTTTGACACCCCTGAATCAAACTCTAAAATAATGCAGATCAGTTTTTAAAAATCTCACACTATTGATTCACTAGTCTGTTTTCATATACCGCCAGCTGTATCACAAGCACAATACATACCAGTGTAATGGCAGTACTAAAGTTTTCTTCATATTATGCAGCCCTACAATTGTATTTATTTTACAATTACATGCAACTCTTCATAGCTGATTTACACTATTGTAAATTATGTGAATTGGATCAGTCCTCTGGACGACATGGCGCACTCAGGAATGTGACGTTTCCAGCTAGAGTAATTCTGTTAAGTACGCAGCTTTGCTCTGCACAATCAGTGTCTATAGCGGATCTCATCTAGCCAGCAGTGGACCTTTAGTGTAATATCACCTTTCAAGACAAATTATCCTGCTCTCTGTCCGAAAACAATCGAGCGTAATTATATTATAATTGCCAAAGAAAATCCTATGTGGCTGAGTTTACTTTTGAAATCCCCAGACACCTAATCGGAGAAAGACCTTTGGAGAAATTGAATCAAAGACAGGGAATGTGAGGGAGAAATGATCCACGCCGATGGGAAAGGAAAGACTGTACAGAACAGCAGTTTCCTCTGAAGACGATGTAGAAATTGTCATGGATGAGTTTTTTTTCATCATCTCTGTTGTTTGAGATATTTTTAGTCGTGACAGATCGTCCTTCCATATGCGAAATGTGAAAAAAGTATCAAGAATGTGGATAAAGCGAAGGTTTTTTAGAGGTAACTTTTGTAATTTATGTCTTCCTGTAGAGTTATTCCCAGCATGCTCTGTGTTTTGGAGACTGAGTTTTAGTGTTTTGGAAAGCTCTGGCTAGCGCACGTCCCAAGTGAACCACTTTGACCCCCATGGATTCCTGAGCTGCTTCAACATCAGACATATTTTTGACAGCCAGTTTGTAGCGCTATGCTGTATGTTATCTAAGTGAGTTATCTGAGCAGGTTGTCCAAATAGAGGAGGATTTACACTAGCGCAGGGGGGTCCTGACTCGCTAACCTTAGCCTTAGCTCTCCTGTTGACCATCGCAGCATATTCTTTTGCTTCATAACAGTTAGTCACTGTAGCCTATGATGCGATCAACATGACTCGTGCTGAATCTGCTTCCAGAATCCTGATAGTTTGCCACAGTTTTCAGTCTGATTGCTCATTCTTTACATGTTGCAGTTATCAATGAAAATAAAACCATAATGTAACTTTACAGTAATTAATTGTCACTAATTGTCAACTGAAACTAGCCAAGAAATTTTATGGAAAGGTATAAATTCTAAACTTTTGGTCCATTTATGTTAAGCAGAAAATGACATGTTTAAGTGTGATTTAAATTTGATAAAAAGTTACTCTTTTGTAGAAAATAAACTGGAAGAACCAGTTTTATTTATTTATTTCTTCACATCAAAACAATCATACAAATCAGCAAATCAGAAAGATGTGTACTGCCTAGTGCTAGCAAAATTTGTGGTATGTTTGCTGTTTTTCATTTTCCAATTAAGATAATTGTTCACAGTGGTGGTAATAGGAACCGGACATCCAAAGAGTTTAATGCCTCTAAAGTTCTCTCACAGAAAGCTATTACATGGAAATGTTTACAAATGTGTTGCGTAATTAAACCCATGTGAATTGCATTGTGTTAGGATAACAAGGTTTTTTCAATATTTTTAAAAATCCATTCATGGTGGACAAGTACATGCGGGGTGTTGTGAGACAAAATAGTACCCAAAGAAAATATACTTTTTCAGATTTACAAAAATGACATTTGAAAACTCAGAAAATATGTATATGTTCACTGTTCATTTTTGAATAGTAAATAAAATGTCTGGATAGACATCACAGCCACGGAGGCCATATTACAGAAACATCCTATCGGTTTGTCTTAATTTAAGATCTGACAGGTCAAGATAAGATTTTTCACAGATTAGTATTACAGAAGCAAATCTTATTTTAATTTAGGAATCTTATCTCACAGCATCTGATCTTATCTCACGTTCCTTAACTTAGGAAATCGTAAATTACTCAAAAAAGTTTGTGGTTCAAAGGATCAAATGAGGCTTTACTGATGTCCAGGTTCGTGGTCACAAAACTGTGGGTCAACTCCAGGAAGCACAGCCAGTACAAAAAGACAAACATAACAATAGGCGACCAATCCAAAAAGGGTAAGGCAAGAAGGCAGAGTCGAGAAAACAGGCAAAGAGGTCAAAAGCAGTGTTCTCACGACAAAGGATTCTGGGAGAGGGAGTCCAAGTTAATTTCAGAGCCCAGTGGATGTGTGGCAGAAGTCAACAATTAATTGTCATGTGTGTTACCCAACAATCCTTGTACAGCTGAAACGTAAACACGTCAATAGAATAAGGTTAAAATATGTTACAGCTACCTTTACTAATGTAAAAAACTAACTAAACTAACAAAACTAACTTGCACTAAACTGGAGATAAAGAATATTGTGTTTCAGTTTCCTAAACACTTACTACAAACTAGCTGAGCACACTAACGTTATTCCTCCTAATAAACAGGCACACGTTCAGCTCTGCCTCCTCATTATTTACCACCATCACTATAACATATCTAAAGAGTTTTCATCAACATTAACATGCTAAGGTAATAAGAGGGGACAGTGGATCTAGTGACTGCAGTGCCTGAGATTTTTAAAAGGTGGAAACGTGGAGAAATCTCAATGGTCAAACCACTTTTTTGTAACATAAATAAATGTAATGTTATCATGCTCGTAGTAAACTATCTGTTGCAGTTGCCTAAAAATGATAGAAATGGACAGTTAAAACAGAAGTTAAGACACCTCTGTTGTCCTAAAGTTGGGCCAGTATTTGTTTAAGTTTGTCTAGTTAGGATGTTTCTGTAATGCTGTTTTCTTAAATGAAGTTTGGATAAGATTATGAATTAAAAAAATGTTCTGTAATACAGAGAGATTCACTCGAAAGAGGCCCCGAATATTCTGTGATAACTCTGTTCTGTTCAAATATTCTGTGATAAGGACAAAGAAATCTAAACGAAACAGTGTGCAATGTGCTCCTCAAATGTATTAAGCTTCGAACAAGCCGGGATGCCCCTGTGTCGGAGTGATGAAGTAGGTGCCAGACAGCTGTCATGACATTTATAACCCCTTCACTCAGTCACTCGAATGCTCATCAGGATGGTTGTGTATAGTAATGAGCAGTGTGTCTTCACGGAGCAAATCTATTGCGTGACCAATTCGTTTAAGCGATCTCAGAGTGAATTTAGGAAGAAATATTGTGTTTGTGACATATCCTCAGAGTGTTATTCAGAAGATGGTACAGAAACTGGACTGATGGGATCATTGATTTCTTCTCATGGTGAAGGTGTTTTTTTTTCATTCAGATTGCTTCATCCTAACGGTACTTAGAGAAACATACAGAGCATGCAAAACAAAAAAATAGAAAGAACGGAAGAGAAAAAAAAATGATTATATTTGTACCCTCAGAGAATGAATTGAGCTTTAGCTATTTATAATACCTGCCATATAAATTTATTTGTGTGTGTGTGTGTGTGTGTGTGTGTGTGCGTGAGACCAGGAACATTCAGGTAGAGGCACTATAGGTAGGTCTAAAAGCAGATGGAAGTTAAGGTGGCTGTAGAATGTTGTTAAGTGTTGACCATGTTTTTTCATGTTTCGGAGAGATGCTGAGATTTTTTCCATTGCTGTGAGTTCTATTAGAAACTTTTTCCATTGATTAATGGTGATTTTTTTTTCTTGTTTTCCAGTTTGTCAGGATAGTCTGTTCAGCAATGGTTAGTGCCATCAAAGTGTTCTGTTTTCTTCCTTGTTAAGACAGCCTGATGATGCGTGACCTACCAGACAAAGTGATGGGGATGGGGAGATGGGTTGTTTTAACAAAGGAGTTAGTTGATTTATAACAAGTTGCCAGAAGTACTTGACTGGTGTGCAATACGACAAGGCATGTATGTAATTGTCAAGAGTGTTTAGTGAACAGTGTAAACAGATTTCAGAGTCTGTTATTCACATTTTATAGAGCCTTTGCCAAGTTTAGTGTATTCTGTGAATTACCTTATACTGTATGAGGTGGAGGTTAGTATTGTTAGTCATGCTAAATGTGTTTTCCAGGATGTTTGTCCAGAGGTCGGTAGAGGGAGTAACCAAGAGATCTTCTTCCCACTTTTTCCTTGGGACATACATTGTTTGGTCTAACTCAGATAGGAATTTATAAATTTTAGATGATTTTTTTTGAGGAGGAGATGTTTAGGAATTCTGAAATTAGTGGACTTCTAACATATAGTTCTGACATATCTTTTTTTGTTTTTAATTTTTGAGTTTATTTTGAGAATATGGATCTAAGTTGATGATATTCCAGAAACTGGTTACTCTCAATGGGTTAGATGTGAAATGGTTACAAAGTTTTTATTCTGTACAATGTGATGTTAATATTCCATTTGTGTAAAGTTGTTGTGTTTTTGATGGTAGGAAAGTCGGGGTTGTGCCATGTGAGTGTTTGGAGGGTAAAATTATAGTGTCAGTGATCTTGTGCAGTTTCCACCAAGCTGTCAGTGTTGATGCTATCATTGGGTTTTTGAAAGAGGAGTGGCGTTTGAGTGTTGTACTAATGAATGCTAAGTCTGAGAGTTGTATTTCATTACTTGAAACTTGTTCTACTGCTCTCCATAATTCATCTGTTTGATTAGGCTTTATCCATTTTATTATGTATTGTAATTGATTTGCTAGGAAGTATTGTTGGAAACTGGGGGCTTCTGGGCCTCTTTTGAGTGAATCTCCCTGTAGCTTCTGTCCTAAATTCAGGACAGTTGGAAAGTCGCCATGACTGAACAGAGGATTTTAGAGTTTCTGTAAAACAGCCCCTGGTTCCTATCACCATAATTGAAAAGAAAATCAAGCGAGGTATGCATAAATTTTGAAAAATTGGTGGAATTCAATTTCAAGCATGAAAACATGATGGACAGATTTTCCTCAAAGATCTTTGGGTTTTTTTGGCCCAGGTTAAAAAAATGATAACACTCTCTTTAACAGTTATTTACATTGTTACAATGTAAATTGTAACGTTATTGTAAGCTCCAGTATGTTATTATTCAGTTACTACAGGAACTCAAGTGCAAACTGTTTGACTTATGCTTAGGCTATTAAAGTGTGTAATAAAACTTTGGGCCTGCTGGTGGGCCCAACCTAGGGGTCAATTCAGTATGTATGTGGAAGTGCTGTGTAATTATTTATTACTTTGCGTAAAATTACTGAATAGCTCTGTAACCGTTGTCCTTCCAGTTCCAAATGAATTAAGTTGTAGTACTATTAGGTGAAAAAATGTGCAACAAAAAAAAACAAAGAAAGTGCAAAAACTCTTACATAGTATGTACCCATCTATTACCAAAAGCTAAACTGAATCTGGGCTGTAAAAGAAAGAAAGCAATGATTCTAACTGTGGTTTTACTGAGTTCTTGCCATTTACTTTGGAACATTAGCTTTGTATTTTGTGCCATCAGTCTACAACATATAACTCACCCGGTACTTGGAGGTGTTTCTGATTTACTTTCCAGCTTAACTATGTAACATTACACTGAAATTTAGTGGTTGTTTGTGCCGTTCACCTGATTACACCATATATTTATGAAGGTATTATATTATGTCCTTTATCAGCTTAATAGCTCAGACCTTTGTTGTTTGTCATTTCACTGTAATTTAGTTAGTGTCTTGGTACTTAGTCATTTTACACAAAATAATTATATGGTCCTGTTCCTTCAGCGGAGCTTGCTGCTGCTGCTGCTGCCTCTCTGTTCCCTCTCAGCTCATTTTAAAGGCGCTCACGCTGCCCACCAGATGAGAATCAATTGCCTCTCATTAAGGGAGCCGAGAGGGCGTAACGCTGCGTAACAGGGGGCGGGGACTCTTTCCTCCCTCTGGTGCCTCCCGTAGCCGGCAACAGCTTCATCCTCCTCCTCTCGCTGTCCCTCTCATGCCTCGTGTTCATAGCCCCCTCCTCACGGCTCTCTCCCTGGCTTCCTCGCCGAAGTGCATCGTGGTTGCAGGGCGGGCACGTGCCACGAGTCCTTTGGAGATTGTACCCCACACTTACTCATTTAATACCTTAATACAAGTTTAATTCAATACAAGTTTGCTTAAACCGCCTTGGAACTCCATCATGTTATTCACAAGAATCATCTAGTACTTTGGAGTTTTAACTTCACACGTATCTGGTTAATACCTAGAACTGAGGGTGCTGTAAAAGAAAACCAAACACATATAAAAAAGTTTAAGGACAAAGTTTCTGTTCGACCATTGCTGAGAGATTGTGTTACTTGTGGAAGAGGATGTGTGCACTGCATGGTTAAGAGTGTCTCACAGAAATGGATTAAGTTGGAAAATATTTACAGAAAGAAGTTGAGCTAAATGACTGACTCTGTGTTTTATTTGTTTTGACCTCTGAATGAGATTGGTTTGTGTACATTGTTGTATTTGGATAAGGCCACATAATCACAATCAAACACACACGCAAACAAATGTGTGTGCGCATGTGTGTGTGCATCAGTTCCAGTGTAATAGAGTTCATTTCCCTCATTGTGCATCCGTGCGTGTCTTTGGACAACTCTTCGTTTCTATTTTCAGTTAGTGTTTAGATCTGGAGTCAATGAAGAATAACATAGAGAGAAGAAACAGACTCATTCTGGCTCACTGTAACGCAGCCGAGGTATCCAGTGACTGAACAGCAAATACACTTTGCCTTCTTTTCATATTTTATAAAGTTTATTGGGTTTAACCCCGTAACAATCAAGGTTTATTTCATACAACGGCTTATTATTCATTCTCTACAGGGAATTCAATGTAAATTAACAAAGCCTTTGTTAGATTATAGAAGTGTGTAATGAAAGTTTGGGGCCAAGTCTTGTTAAGGGGTTAAATTTTCACTATTCATTTTCAATAAAGGAATAAAAACAACGTTAAGATTGTTTAGCAGCTCAGTGCTAGTCGTTTTGGTATTTTTATCTTCAACACTTACCTCCATGTTCATTGAATTGTCTTCCTTGGCAAGTTTCTCCAAGTAATGGGATGGTCTGACCTTTTTTATGTTTAAGGCGCCTCAGTGTAACCGCAGCACCATTTAAGGTGGAACAGAAAATTCAAATGAGATGCTGGTGACCAAGAAGCTGACTTGAGCTCGATGCTGACTTGAGCTTGAAACCCTGTAGCATTTCCCGAAACTGCATCTACAGCATCCACATATCTTTTCATCTTTTTCATGGTCATTCTAGTCTATTTTGCTTCATTTTCATCCACCTGCAGGGTTGTAGCTGCATGAACAGTGAATGATGAATGATGGAATGAGCACAGTCAGAGTCACAGCTTGTCTACCAACATGGCTACATGACCTTCTTAATGCAGTAATCAAATACTATCAATTGTTGCCTAGTGCTGACATCGCAACAAGGGGATACGATGGGCTTTGACATGATTCCCAGGTAAGACTTTGGCCACCGGTTCCATCAGATTTGCAATTTTTGCAAAGGACAGTCATGTGATCTAAACAGATTTCTGTTTAATGTGCTGCAAACCAACAAAGAAAACAGGCTTATTTATTAATCCTGAAAAGTTCAGTACAGGCAGTTGACTTCCACATGGAAATAAAGCAGCTCCACTTGTGCTTTGTTTATTGCTTTGGGAGCTTTAATTGTTTACAGGAAACAGGAATGTTATGTGTGCAGGAAACAAAGAGCAGAGGGAAAGAAAGAAAGAAAAAAATTACACACAGATCAGCTTTCTGGCCAAAAATCTTCCCCAACATCCAGCCTGCCAGTCACACTCAAGGATTATAGTTGCACAAAAACCTCTTAACTGTCAGAAGCCTACAGCTGCTATCATTGCAAAAAATACTGCAATAATGCTTTTTTTGCAATAAGGAATTTTTCGTTTTGCAAAACAAAACTACACATGTGAATTCATACATCTGTAAAATTGTCTGGTTCAAATCGTCAAATTCTGCATGTTTGGCATCTGAAGTTTGTATTAGTTTTGTACTAGAGCTTCAAGGCTAATGTAGCTAATAAGTTAAGGAACAGTTAGCATCATGCAAATCATCACTGCCAAATCTACCAAATTCAAAGCTCCAATCAACAAAATGGATAAGATAACATTCATAAGCAAAGTTATTAAAGTCTGTCAGCAGTTTGTATGGTGTAATGTAATGACAGTCTCTCCAGCAGCCTTAATGCCACATTTACCCTCCATTTCACATCATTTATATTTAACGTCACTCATAATCAGTGAGCTCAGGGTGTTGACAGGTGGTTTCAGTTCACCCACATAAGCACCTTACACTATACTGCTCCAAAATGGCCATTAAATCAACTACGCCAGTCCATCACCTCACACAGAGAGAGAGAGAGAGAGAGAGACAGAGAGAGAAGAAAAAAAAAAGAAAGTAAGAAAGAGCAACACATCTGTGGTCAGTGCGGAGGAATGTAAAAAATAAGAATGAGTGTGTGTGTGTATTTAGCACTTGTGGGGCCCTAATTGACTAGGACCCGTGGATAAATGAGGATGTCAGAGGTGAGGATGGCTTTTATTCCATATGATATAATTTAAGTGCTACTGAAGAACACATCCTAAAATACACCATATGTCCGAAAGTTTGTGGACATCTCTGCCTAAGCCTGAGGTCAACATGCCCGATGTCAAGCATGAGCTGGATGAGTATAAAGCCCCTCAGCACTGGGCTCTGTAGTGATGGAGCTCCACCCAGTACCTTTGTGATGAGTTGGAGTGACTCAGAACTGATCATCCAACACCAGTACATGACCTCACTAAGGCTATTATGGCTGAATGCAATCAAATCCTCTCAGCAATGTCCCAACATCTTGTTCAAAGCCTTTCCAGAATAGTAGAGAAAGTACTGAAATAAAGGGGGTCCAACCCCTTTTTTAATACTCTTGATTTTGCAGGAAACATAGCCGTCCACAAACTTTTGCATAGTACATTTTGTTGTTGTCAGAAGAAAACCTTGTATCTCCAAAATGGTAATTTTACAGGAGAAGATAAAAACCAACTTTACTTTTAATGTAAGTCAGTGGAACCAGACATTTTCTCTGGTCATTGTGGGCCGTTTCATTTGGTCCAGTGATCATGAAATTCACATACAGTGTAAAGAGCAATAGGAAGTTTCGAATTATGTCAAAGACTAAAAAATGGAGATACAAGGTTTTCTTCCGACAACAGTGATTTGGTTCTGCATTTTCACATTGCAATACACCTTAAAATAGCCTTTCTTTTTATTTCTATGATAAGTTGTTATGTAATTAATCCTGCATTAAATAAAGCAGAACATTTCAAGGGCCAAAAGCTTGGCTGTCTTTTCAGAAGCATTTTGCCTCACATCGGGGGTCTCTGACCTAAATTGAAAGAACAAAAGCACTGAATTTATGCATGATGCCAACAACAGTACATTTGACTGATTAGTTGCAGCACCAGGATCCCACCCCCTCTTACATAGTTTATTTGTAACTTAAACCCTTCATAAATACAAATGATCCCATTTCTATGGAGAGCAAGAACACTTATTAATAACAGTCTGGAAAATGCATCAAAAGCTGGCTCTTTGAATGTGTGGAAACATCATTGAATTTGTTTATGAGCAAAGAAATATAGACACTTTCTAAATATTAAACTAACAACACCATAGAAAAACAACTCCTGAGAGGTAATGGTCTTTTTTTTTGTTAAAACCACTGTAAAGTAGCAACAACATACAGGAACCCACCAAGCTTTTCAACATGGCAGAGACTACAAAGGAAATTATCAAAACAGCTCTAATTACATCAAAAATACTAAACTACCTCTTTCATTATGTAATCTACACTGTCAAAATATTCACTGTCCAGTTACTTTTGCATTAGATTTGTCAAGCTTACAATGGATGAGCAGGAAAATGGAAAAAATTATTGGACCATAAAAACACCTTATGCATTTATATTGCTTGCACGTTGATGAATGGGAAATGTACCTGTGTAGTACCTTTATTTCTAATTAGGCATAACTAAGCATTAGAACTTGACTTTGACTGATTAGATAATGTGGACAAAATATTAGTATCATGATTATTTTGCTAAATATTGCAATTGTGATATTATATTAAATAATATAATAAATAATATAACATAATGGTCTATTAAAATCAGACTGCTGAACTTTTAATCATAAGACATGGTTAAGGACTGGCCTAAATTATTTAGACTAAAATGATTTCCTTCATGATTCACACGGCACATGGTAAAAGCACTGTCACAAGTGGGCTCATTTGCTTACAGTAGCTATCTTTGATATTGCAAACAGGCAATATTGCATCAGAAAAGCTAAATGTGAACCAGATCATCAGAATGTTCAACGTCCCCTTATGTTTACATTAGATTGGTTCATATTAAGATACCTAACTCAAAATAAATGGCTGAGGAAAAAAAATGCAATGATTTCAAAGACCTATAATGCTCTGATTAACAAACGATGCATTGTGCAGCACTAACTCTGCAGGAGAGTGTTGTTGACCACTGTTAACAGCAGTTATCATGTATCAGTTTGTTTTCTTACATATCTCAAGGCACAGCTTTAACACAAGCATTTAGATACTGCGTCAAGCTCTTCTCGGTCAGTTTGCCGCCAGAGCTTAGCCGTGTAGTGTGTGTTTAGTGCTGCGTGTCCTTGTTGTGGAGGGATTGGGTGACTGATTGTTTTTGCATGTTGTTCACTTGATAAATAAAACCATCAGCACGTTCTCCTGACTCATCTGGCTTTGCACAAACACGGCACAAACACTTCACAAACACTGCAGACGCCAGAACACGGCTGTGCTGATACAGTGAATCCCTGGAACTAGATCAAACGCTGTTAGTCACTCACACACAGAGATGCAGCATCCTGCCGTGTGTTCCACTCTCTAGTTTGTCCCTCATGCTTTCTTCAGGACAGTTTTATTCGCCAAGAAAGATTTCATACACAAGGTATTCTGTCCTGGCAGTGGCTCACACTGAGACAGACAGAGTTAAAGCAAAAATAATATAGTGCTGTGCAAAAATCTTAATCTCATTTATATCACTGTTGTTGGAAGAAAATTTTTGTTGTTTTTGACAAAATTTGAAAATGCCTGTTGCCCTTTACATTATATGTAAATTTGTGGACTAAAAGAAAAGACCCAAAATGACTTGAAAAGGTCAAGTGCATAGAGAGCCTCATAGAATGGGTTTCCATGGCCGAGCAGCTGCACTGAAACCTTACATCAGCAAAGCATTGAATGCAGTGGTATAAAGCACTGACACTGAGCAGCGGAGACGTGTTTTCTGGAGTGACAAATCACATTTCTCTGTCTGGCAATCCAATGGACAAGTCTGGGTTTGGCGGTTGCCAGTAGAACGGCTTGTCTGACTGCATTGTGCCAAGTGTAAAGTTTGGTGGAGAGGGGGATATGGTGTGGGGTTGTTTTTCAGGAGTTGGGCTCGGCCCCTTAGTTCCAGTGAAAGGAACTCAATGCTTCAGCAGACCAAGAAATTTTGGACAATTTCATGCTCCCAACTTTGTGGGAACAGTTTGGGGACGGCCCCTTCCTGTTCCAACATGACTGCACACCAGTGAGCAAAGCAAGGTCCATAAAGACCTGGATGAGTAAGTTTGGTGTGGAAGAACTTGACTTGAGTCTAGACCTCAACCTGATAGAACACCTTTGGGATGAATTAGAGCAGAGACTGCGAGCCAGGCCTTCTTAACCAACATCAGTGTCTGACCTCACAAATACGTTTCTGGAAGAATGCTCAAAAATTCCCATAAACACACTCCTAAACCTAGTGGAAAGCCTTCCCAGAAGAATTGAAGCTGTAAGAGCTGCAAAGGGTGGGTTGACATCATATTGAACCCTATGGATTAAGAATGGGATGTCACTCAAGTTCATATGTGTGTGAAGGCAGACGAGTGAATACTTTTAGCAATATAGTGTATCTGCTGCACACTGATGACACTGATGAACAAGCTTCTTGACTTTTTAGTGTTTCAGTTTCTCGTTAAAGATTAAACATATCAGGAAACCAGCTGGATGATTATAAAGGCAAATTAGTCCGATTGAAATTATTGATGTTCATCTTAAATCTTTCTCTTTATTTTTTCGTTAGCTACTAACTAGGCGAGACTGCTTTGCTATGGTGACCAGCAGTCTTTGTGTCAGCCTTCAGGGTTAAAAGGTAAATAAGCAGTTATATATCAACAGCATTTAAGATTATTTATTGTTAAAACTGTTTGAATGATCAGCAGAGCTTTATTTTACTGCATCAGGGCAGTAAAAGTTTCAAGCCCCTAATCTAACCATTTCCATGAGTTATAGTCATCATCCAGTATCTCTTTTGGTTAATCAGTACTTCATTATGTTAAATGTCCTGCTGATGGAATTTAATAAATCCAGGAGAAGTCTGGAACAAAACTCTGTTCTCCAGTCTAGCTCACAAGATAGAAACTACTTTTTTTCAAAATAAGAAATTCTTGAAACTTCTTCATGTTTTTAATAATTATTGTATTTAATAGGGAGCATGTTCAGTGAGTGCTAGTAAAGAAGCAGTAACAAATAAATGAATTTGCTAACTTACATAAATTAAAAACAATTTTATTTCTAACAGTTAGCTGTCCAAAATTAAGTTTAAATTCTGCTGTAACTGTTTTCGTCAGATGTTTTCAGATAACATCTCAAATGTTTTTAGTCTGAATAAACTTCCCATAATGTGCTGTATCTGGGCGGTGCTGATATAGCAACATCTTAGCTTTCACTTTTTTTTTAATTCTAAAGCTCTGTTTCTTTACATAGATCATAATACATGTATCACAGTGAACATATAAAATATTTTGGGTAAACAAAGTATAAATGTCCTTTTGGCTTCACCAAACTGCATTTTGTGTAGGCCTTGAGAACCTCAGTGCTAAATTCTGTTAGGTACACAACTTTGTGACTCCAGGATGTCAGATTTAAAGCAGGTTTACAGTAATGAAAGTAGGGTGGAAGAATAAAGTGAGTAGTAAAGTTAAAGCAGGTGAAATGTGTGTAAAATCTGTTAAAAGTGGGAGGTGGGCAGTGAGAACCCAAACGTGAAATTTTAACCTGACCTCAACACATATTTGGGGAAACAACGATTGAACCCAACATGAGCCAGCGACCTATTAGTAGAGTAGTCTTTGTGTCTTTAGTGTAGTGTGTTTGCTTTAGGTCTGCATTCTGTGTGTTTGCTTTAGGTCTGCATTTTGTGTGTGTGTGTGTGTGTGTGTGTGTGTGTGTGTGTGTGTGTGTGTGTGTGTGTGTGTGTGTGTGTGTGTGTGTCTAGAGCTATTAAAGGTGAGGGGACATAACTGAGGCCACACTAATCTGAGTCTGTGGCCTGTAACTTAATCCTCATCAGCATGAGGAGTGAAATAAGATGTGAAGGCAAACACTCACAGGTGCTTTCACACTGACTAATTGAGAGAGAGAGAGAGAGAGAGAGAGAGAGAGAGAGAGAGAGAGAGAGAGACAGAGAGAGACAGAGAGAGAAAGAGAGAATGTGCGATTACTGAAAAAGCAACCAACTTCTAAGACTGAACTTTGTAGGTCTGGTGAAATATCCCTGCAGACTTCTTTTAAAAAGCGAGTCTCCTGAAAAGAATGGAGGCTGTTCTTTTCTACTTTTTTCACATGCTAAAAAAAACATAACTTGTACCCAGTGTCCATTTTACCTGGAAATTAAATAAATGGAGGTCTTTGACTTTTGCACAGTACTGTGTATTGTTCTCTAAAGAAGCTTTTAAATGGTTCTTTGTAGACCACGTGTTAAGCTCCAGTCATAGCGGGCCAAAACACTGCAGACTCCAGATCGCTGCTTCATTAAACACAACTGATTCAGGTCATTAGCTAATTAGCAAGGATTTCATGAACTGAACTCAGAGCGTTAGATGGGGGTAAATCCTAATCTCTGCAGCAAATTGGCCTGGAAGGTCCCCAGTTTGACAAGCGCCACTACACACCCATAAAGCGTTTCGCCATTTTCACAAGTCATAGAACCTTTTTTGGTACCATATAGAGCTATTTTACTAAGAGTGTTCCCATCTCTCCGAGACTTCATTCCTTATACTTCCTTTCAAACTCTTTGGTTCTCTGTACAAAACATTTAGAACCATGTGCTTGACTGGTAGAACAAAGGCTGAAGGGCTTTTTATCATTATTAATAGTGTCTTTAATCTGTCTTAATATTAGTCAGATGTTTTCAAGCAGAGTCATTGAACATAGGTTTTTTATTAGCCTAGATTGCTAACATTTCTCATATTTAGCCTTCTTTGTCAATGACTTTCATTGATTTTTGTCTGACAATGAGAAAAGTGTTAAAACTAAACATCTGTTCATTTTTATTAACATTTTTGACAAGCATTTGTCATGGACACCAAAATGCCTGCATACATAAACTATACAAACAAAATGTATTATTAGTGTTAAAATTAAACTGTGCATGGCAGAGGTAGTCGTAGGTGGCAGAGGTAGACAGAGAAGCAGTGCAGTACAGTGCTGAGTGAGGGTATTTGATGGAGGGGAATGGGGGTCCTCCTGAGAACAACTCACAACATCAAATGGGTTTAAGCAGTTTCAGTGTGCACTGACATACAGCTAATGAAGTAGCGTTAGCTTCAGTCAATGAGAAATATTGATTGTCAAGTGTTTGAGTAAGAAGAGCAGTCGTCTGCTTCCCGCTTACAAACTGTTTTATTGATCACTGTCATGGCTTTTCTTTTCTCTTTTTCTGTTTCCTCTGTCTGTTCTCTCTGTCTGTTTTTCTTTCTATTTTTCTCCGCCCCCTCCCTCCCTCTCTCCCTCTCTCCCTCTCTCCCTCTCTCCCTCTCTCTAGTGTATGGATTTGGTTAGTCAGAAGGTTATTTCTCTTTGAGCAATTTGACCTCAGCTAATTTGTTTCAGCAGTGCTAAAGCTCCAGAGTATGTGTGCACATCTGGAACTACAATCCCAAAAACCATTACACCTTTAACATTACACCTTAAACGCTACACCTTAAACTTCACATCTTTACTATTACACTTTCACATTACCTTCAACATCACACCTTCAAAATTACACCTTCAGCATCACACCTTCAAAATTACACCTTCAACATCACACCTTCAAAATTACACCTTCAACATCACACCTTCAAAATTACACCTTCAGTGTCACACCTTCAAAATTACACCTTCAGTGTCACACCTTCAAAATTACACCTTCAGCATCACACCTTCAAAATTACACGTTCAGCGTCACACCTTCAAAATTACACCTTCAGCATCACACCTTCAAAATTACACATTCAGCGTCACACCTTCAAAATTACACCTTCAGTGTCACACCTTCAAATTTACACCTTCAGTGTCACACCTTCAAAATTACACCTTCAGTGTCACACCTTCAAAATTACACCTTCAGCGTCACACCTTCAAAATTACACGTTCAATGTCACACCTTCAAAATTACACCTTCAGCATCACACCTTCAAAATTACACGTTCAATGTCACACCTTCAAAATTATACCTTCAACGTCACACCTTCAACGTCACACTTTCAAAATTACACCTTCAGGGTCACACCTTCAAAATTACACGTTCAGCGTCACACCTTCAAAATTACACGTTCAGCATCACACCTTCAAAATTACACCTTCAGCATCACACCTTCAAAATTACACGTTCAATGTCACACCTTCAAAAGTATACCTTCAACGTCACACCTTCAACGTCACACTTTCAAAATTACACCTTCAGGGTCACACCTTCAAAATTACACGTTCAGCGTCACACCTTCAAAATTACACCTTCAGTGTCACACCTTCAACATCACACCTTCAAAATTACACGTTCAGCATCACACCTTCAAAATTACACCTTCAACGCCACACCTTCAAAATTCAAAATCACACCTTCAATGTCACACCTTCAAAATTACATGTTCAGCGTCACACCTTCAAAATGACACGTTCAGCGTCAGACCTTCAAAATTACACCTTCAACATTACAGCTTTAACAATTCACCTTCAAAATTACTCCTCAACCATAACATCTTCAACACTGTACCTTCTTGTTCCTGAGATAGAATCTATCTGTCATCATGTTTGTTGCCATGCCAACACGAGAGACAGCAATGATTGGTCAAATGAGTTCACAAAAATCAAAACTGGTTTGGTTGCAAGACAAACATTTCAGCATATGTTCAAATTAATTAATTCAAATCCAAATAAATCCCATATAAGTCAGGCTTGGTGTGTAAAGACCTTGAGGATAGCTAACACACACTGTGTATCAACAGATGAGCTATAGTTTGTAACTGTAAACCAACACTGTGGTGCTACAGAAGAGGAGCTTCTGAGAAAGTGCATAAGTAGTGCTGTCAGTCACCTCTGTGTTTGTGTAAAGTGTGAATGTGAAACATGTATGAGAAGGTGAGAAGCAGGAGTGCGTTTATGAACTGGTGTATATGTGTGTGAGGACGGGAAGCATGTAGAGAGACTTCTGTGCTAGATCAGCCTGACAGTATCTAACTGCTCTGATACAGGAGGGGCCCAACATTTGTTTGTGTCACACTCGAATGATTATCTCATTGACCTTATCGTTAGAAAGGCAGCCCGCTGTTCCTCCCTGAATTACATTTTTCTCTTTTCTTTAAAGGGCCCATAGATTGGAAACCCAAAGTTTTAAGGTCTGCCTTCTCAGTTAATACAGTTCATATATGGAAACCGCCAGATTTTAAATTCACTATGATATTAAAGTCATAAACATGTTTCTTTGACCACCTAGCTGTAATATTTGATGCCTTAAAATAGACCTGACTGGCTTTACAGTCATAATGGCTGGATTTGTTGCCTGAAGTCTGCAGTCTGCAGCTTCAGTTTTGATTTATTAGCCCATTAAACTGTGCACGTCTTACAGATCAGTAGATTGCCTATGATCTGCACTCTCTACAAATCAGTACAGCTTGCTAGCTCACATTTGTAGTCCACCACAGGCTGAATATGACTGTAAACAATGCTTATTTCCACTACAAATAAAGATTTGACTTATTAAGTATTTGCTCAGTGTTCAACTCAACTATATTATGAAATTTCTCTTTTGCAGAGGAGTTTGGTTAAATCTGTCGTATTTTTCATTTGTGTTATTACTGGATGCTGTAGCAGTTTATATATTTTATTTTATACATGCTTCTCGTGGTATTCCACTCAAAGCATAAGTAAAACATTGAGACTTAATAGGTCAAATTTTGAGAAAATCGGGTCATGTTATGCTCCTAATCAGTCAAAGTTTATACCTGAAACAAAACAGGATTATCTTTTTTCTTCAAGCTGGTGGAAGCAGGCTTTCAAACAAAAAGCCTGTGAGTCAAATGTTTTCTATTACTCTGTTCATATGTTAATTACTAAATTGCACCTCTTTTCACTTGCATAGAAGTTCTAAGATAACCTGCTAAACTGGCCACACCTACCAATACAAAGTGTGGACAGACTGTTGATAATTAGCGCTTCAGTTAGTAAATCTGCCTCTTTGTTATCAGCATGCAGACTGCAAATAAACTTGCGCTACAAAATAAAGTATGTGTTACAGTTACAAGATAAAACAATTTAAGGCAACCTGCATCATATTTGCATTTGTTTTTATTTATTAGTTTCTCAGCCGATAAAGAGGAACTGATGGGAAACCACGAGAGAATCAGTGATCGAAGTATAAATAGAACAGAGAATCAATAAATATCATCTCTAAAAATATTTTTTCAGAAAAACTAGGCCTGACAGAGTGCTGGACTCTCTCAGTGTGTTTGTGTGTTTAGACCGAGGAGGATCACAGCCTGTGTGTTTGTACTGTATTGCTGTATGAACAGACAACACAGCTGTGAGAAGGGTAGGGGGAGCTGGGTGGAGGCATTATTTGGAAAACTGAGAGGTATGAGTGCTTTTAACACAGACACTCTACTCAGTTGTAGAGTCTGTATCTTACATTATCCTCTTTATAATGTTTCTGGTTTTATGGACCAAATGACAGTCATAATTCATCTTTATTTGATTGTTTTCCAAGCTCTCTTAGATTTAATCAAGCTGTTTTCATTTCTGTGTGTGTAAGTAAGCTCTGGACAATGCCTGAAGCTGCCAGCCCATACCTGTATGATTTTATCCAGTTCACTGCCGCCACATGATTGGCTGGCTAGACAATTGCGTGCACGAGTGAGTGTACGGTTGTTCCTAAAAAAGTGCTCAGTGAGTGTATGTTTAGCATATGTGTCAATATGAAAAATGGAAACTATTACACATATTTCACTTATGTGCATGTATTTCAATATATTTCATATACATAGATATGAGCCGAAATATTATGGCCACTTGCAAGTAAAACAGGTTATTGCATCTTGCTATGTAAGGGGCTAAAAACTCGCCCCATAGTGCCCATAATAACCTCTGACTGCCCTCCAAAGTGGCTACTATGGCCATGCAAGTGTCAGAACTGGACCTTGGAGTAATGCAAGAAGCGGCCCAGTCCACTGACGACCAAAGATGTATGCGCCATATACTTGGGGAAGTGATGGCACCAGGATGCACAGCGGGAAGAAGACAAGTCATTGGAGGGAGTGTGATGTTCTGAGAAATGTTCTTTTGGGATAACCTCAGCCTGGGCATTCATCAGTTTGACACCTGACCTAAGCGTTGAGGACCAGGTACAGCATTCATTGAAGAATGAATTCAAGAAGTATGATCCACAATGGTTCCACTTTGCAACTTCCTAGACTTTAAGGATTTGCTGCTAATGTCTTGGGGCTAGATATCACAGCACCTTCAGAGGTCTTGTAGAGTCCATGCTTTGCTGGCTTGCAGCTATTTTGGTGACAACAACAAATATATGTTTATATATTTTTCTTTCATATGCACAGTAACTGTGATGATTGCCAAGAGAAAAAGAGAAAAATCTCTTGGTCTGTATGTTGTACTTTGAAAGTCTAAAAGAAAATGTAAGGGGCAAATAGCGTGTTTTCTCTTGGAAATGTAATTAAAAAAAACAGGGTATTTTATAATTTAAATAATGAAATCCTTCAATATAACACTTAAGCACAATATTTAAGTGCATTTATGCACTTATTCAAGTTTTTTCCATTGCTGTTCATCAGTGTTCTGCAATCTCTTGGCTGGATATTTCTAGTGAATGATGATTGGGGTAGAGGGGGAGCTGATAAATTGTGCACAACATGTGGCGTACAGTCTGTGTTTGAACACTTAAACAGTGGACCTATAAAGTAGGTGGAGCTTATTAAATGGACAGGGAGTTTAGACATTTTGTGTGTGTTTGAAGCTTTGTGTGTGTGTGTGTGTGTGTGTGTGTGTGTGTGTGTGTGTGTGTGTGTGTGTGTGTGTGAGAGACAGAGAGAGATTTTTTGAGTATGTGTATGTATGTGATCTGCTTTTCTACTAGTCATATTTATTGTGATCTCTCTGCTGATTCTCTGCTGTGCCTGTCTGTTGGTTATCCATCACACTGTCCATATTTATGTGTTTTTTGCAGGCTGAGACTCTCGTAGACGGTGAGCTGTCCCAGGCCACCATGTGAATCTGTTTCCTCTGCTGGTGTCTATCTTGTTCTAAGTATTTGTTACTCTGCCCTTCAAAAATTACCACAGTCACCACAGGGCCAGATGTGATCTTGTAGCATGAATACATGTCTGGGAACAACTTGTGAAACTTTTGGTGCTGGATTACTGTCACTAACAAGGGTACACCCCCTCTAAAGTCAGCCCCCAAATTCCTCTGGTCCATGCTCCTTTAACAGCAGGCATACAATGAATAACACAAGTAAAAGAAGCTAGTTTGTGAAACTCTACTGTTAGCTAGAAGATCTGTTTTTACACATGGTCTTAGCAAAGCAATTTGAATGTCTAACTCCAGCTAACTCAGCTCCAAGAAGGCATAGCTAAACTGTAATATTTCCTGATTCTCCTTTTTTAACTCCATCAGGCAGATAGATCTTGCAGCGTTGCCAGTGTTGTTTGATTGTAAATCACTTTTTGTTACAAATCGTACATTCGACATGTTTTCCATGATGTCCACTGAAAAATACAGCCAATATATTGATGTATGCATTGCGGAAGCATTTTTCATCCAGGCTGTCTAGTCAGCAACTGCAGTATATCTCACACTCTGTGTGCATGCCGACTTGAATGTCTCTGGGTAGAATCACATCCAAAGCTTTGGAGTCAAGGCACAATTCTTAAATACTTGGAATAAGAGAATCTACACTTTCTGGGATCAACTCTGAGCTCTAACCTTGAGAAAATCTGGTTTCAGTGTGGCTGGGGACTTTTTCGATTGGAAACAAACTGAGTGTGAAATTTCTAAACCAATGCATTGCATTATGAAGGCAGACCTCAAATATGATCATCTTAAGTAAAGAGCTTCAATTAGAACTGTCTCATTTGAAATGTAGTAGTTTTCAAAGCTGAAATACTGTATCTGTATTGGCTAACACTCAACGTTGGCGTTTATTTTAAAAAATGAGAAAATCTAAGCATCCTCTGTTTTCACAGTGCACAGTGGCTGTGTACATAGTGTTTATGCCGGTCTTTGGTCATGCATGTATTTCGCTGTGCACTTTTATTAAACCAGAACGTTTCAAAACCAGCCAACCCTGCAAAAACACACACATATTCTCCTCCATCAACATCCACATTTCTATAGATTTGTTTCTCTCTTGAGCTTCTGTCTGCTTCTCCACCCTTTCATTCCTCCCTCTCTCTCAGTAGTGCTGAGTTAGAGCGGCTGGGCTGCTCTAGAGGCTCTGTGGGGTTTTTATGTTTTTTACGCTTATTGCTTCCCTGTTCTTAACCAAGTTTAGTCCCCACACAGGACATTCTCAGCCTCGAAATCACACTCCCTTTACTGACTTCATTCAGGCACACACTGTGTTCTAAACAATCACCTAATGATGGTTCCCTAGATTGTAAAGCCAGGAACACCATATAGCACATGTTTATAGCGAACAGCAACCACAGTTATATAAGAAGAAATGAGTTTTATAGATATTCTGTGTTCACATTTACACACTGCCTGTAGCAGTGCATTGTGGGATTGTAAGAATGCACTGGATACCCTCCACTATGTTTTTGAACCACTACAAAATGACAAACTTTCAAAAAAGTTCACTACATACTAAATAGGGCAAAGTTGCAGCCATATCTCAAAAAATACACTGTATAGTGAATAAGACATGGTTTCAGACAAGGACAAAAAAAAAAGAAATAGTAAGGCATGATTTCATATATAGCCCACAACAGTGCACTATATAATGAATAAGGCATGGTCTCTGACAAAATGCAATATATACCATGTAGTGAAAAGTGCATGGTTTCAGACATTGCTCTAAAAGGAAAAGTGCACTATACAGTGAATAGGCATGGTTTCACAAAAGCCAAGAAATAGTGCTTTGTTTACTGAAACAGGCAATGTTTCAGATATAATTCAAAATAGTGCACTAAATAGTGAAAACAGCATGGTTTCAGACACAGAAAAAGAAAGTGAACTTTATTGTGAAAAGATTATCAACAGGCCAGGGGTCCTCGAGGGCTGGTGTCCAACACATCATGAAGGATCCCCTACTCAAACACACCCTCTAAACCTGGCAATTAACAGATCAGTGTAATCAGGTGTGTTGGAACAGGTAATTCACCAATAGTATACTATATAGTATATAGTGAAGTGGTCATATTTCGTACACTACATAGATATTTCTTGGAATGGTGCACTATATAGTGAACAGGGCTTACTTTTGGACACAGCCCAACATAGTACACTACATACTAAATTATACTTGTAGATATTGCTTGAAATAACGTACAATATAGTGAACAGGGCACACTTTTGGACATAGGTCAAAAAATGCACTATATAGTCAACAGGGCATGCTTTTAGACACAGATATTATACATATACATGCATTATATTGTAAAGAAGGCATAGTTTTGGACAGAGCCCAAAACAGTGCACTAAATAGTGAATTGAGCGCAGTTTTGGCCATAGCCCCAGCCTATATCTCGGTGAACTATATCATCACCATGTGTTTGTGCCTCACTGAATGGTGGGAATTAAAATAGAGCTCAATAGTCAAACTAGTTGTAGCCATTACATTATTATAGCTAATACATAATGACATTTATTCCCACCAATTAGCAGCATGTTAGCTGTGTGCCTAAACCATGATCTGCTTTCCTCAAACAGTGCCAAGTTGTTCAATACTCTCAAATAAACGTGCTTATGTAGTTTCTTGCCGTTATCTATAAAAAAAATGAAAAAACTGTGTCACATAACCATAAACAGTAATATCAGCCAGCTTGAAGTCCAAGTTTAGTTAGTACTTTATTATAGGCGGGTCTATTTAATGTCTAAGAGAACCTCTTTCAGACTTTGTTCTCTGGTCTGGAGCCTGACTGTGCGAACGCAATGTGAAGTGTTGAAAAATCAGGGTTCATTCTGTATATTACTGCGTTCTCAGGGTGAAAGTGCTGATAAGGAATTATTTGTCTGCTCTGATGTCTTAATGAATTCCATCATAGAACAGAAGGAGTCCTGGATCAGCACTGAACTCTGAGGTGTGTGATCCAATCAGTGCACGAGAGCCAAGAGGACACACTGCTTGCATTTGAAAGGAGCTGTTGATTGATGTTATGCATGAACTAGCAGTGCAGTAGCATAGCACATTGGATCATATCATTCACCGCAAGCCTCTTTATTAATTTACCAATTTTAATGCTGATATAACAAAAAAACAACCCTCCCCTGACAAATCACTCAGTATCCTTATATATTAGCTCTTGGTTAGCAAATTATTATAAAATATTGTACTTTATAATATGATGCTATACACACACACACATCTTCTAAGCCAGAGGGCAGGATACACCCTGGACAGGTTGCCAGTCCTGTATTGCTATAATAAACTGAAAATATTTTGCATAATAATAATAATAATCATATAGCAATGGTATTTCTTGTATATATAAGACATACTCCCAAATGTTTATCATGAAAAAAAACAAAAAAAGTTCACGAATGTGGTATTCAATTAGTTTTTAAACAAAACCCTACATATATACTATACATATGCTGTAGTGTCCTACTAATTATTTGAAGAATGTGAAGCTGAAAGAGACTAAAATATGAAACTTTATATATTTAGCTGATACAACACAGTGATTCCAAACAAAATGAATGAGTGTACATTTATGTGTGTAATTACATTGGTTTTTTGTTGTCTATGTGTTTAAGTGACGTCTCTGTAAATCTTTTTAAGTGTAGTCTATATGATACACTGCTTTATATCCAGTGTTATTCTCATAAACCTTGAGCAATTATGCATTATGAAGATGCTTTAATAACACATTACATTGTGTCAATATGCGTCAAAATACATTCAACAGTTTGGAAAAAATAAAATACTAATTGTAATGCTGATATAACAAAAAAACAACCCCATGTATCCTTATATATTAGCTCAAGGCCAGCAAATTCTCATAAAATATTTTACTTTTATAACGTTGAATACTCCATTAAAAACTGAAAAGGACCAAATTCGAGAAGTATATGCAGCTGAGGCACCAGCATATTGTATCAAGCCAAGGTAATAATTTTGTAACTCATTACATCCCTAATATTAACCTACAGTATGTACATGATATCTGGGTAATACATTTTATTGTTTTGTGTTTTTGTATGAGCAACTACACAATTACTGATAGGTTTTATAGATTTTAGCATTTTAACAATGCTGTAAGGTCATTTTTAATTAGGCCTTCCCCTTTTTAAATACAGGCATTTGTTACTCATTAGCGTTAACAGATGTGTGTGTTTGAAGTATATAAGGTCTCTATAATTAAATTTAAGTCCCACCTGTTTTGCTGATTTATTTAATGGCTTTGAACTAAGTGCACTGCCTTTAACCACACCATTAAGGAATGATTAGTGTGCTTTAATTTCCTCAGGCTGCTCTTTTTTCTGTGCGTACATGTATGAGTGTGTGGTTTATGTGGTGTATGTGGTGTATGTGGTGTGTGTGTGTGTGTGTGTGTGTGTGTGTGTGTGTGTGTGTGTGTGTCTGTCTGAGTGTGTATGCATGCGTATACACCAACCAGCCATTTCATTAAGTACTCCTTGTTTCTACACTCTTTTTACTATCCATTTTATCAGCTGCACTTTCCATATAGGTGCACTTTGTAGTTCTACAATTACAGATTGTAATTCATCAGTTTGGTAGGGCCCCCAAAGGACCAACACAGAGCAGCACTATTTGGGTGGTGGATCATTCTCAGCACTGCAGTGGCGCTGATGTGGTGGTGGTATGTTAGTGTGTGTTGTGCTAGTCTGAGTAGATCAGACACAGCAGTGCTCCTGGAGTTTTTAAACACTGTGTCCACTCACTGTCCACTTTATTAGACACTCCTACCTTGTCAGTCCACCTTGTAGATGTAAAGTCAGAGACGGTAGCTCATCTGCTGATAATTAGCGCTTCAGTTAGTAAATCTGCCTCTTTGTTATCAGCATGCAGACTGCAAATAAACTTGCGCTACAAAATAAAGTATGTGTTACAGTTACAAGATAAAACAATTTAAGGCAACCTGCATCATATTTGCATTTGTTTTTATTTATTAGTTTCTCAGCCGATAAAGAGGAACTGATGGGAAACCACGAGAGAATCAGTGATCGAAGTATAAATAGAACAGAGAATCAATAAATATCATCTCTAAAAATATTTTTTCAGAAAAACTAGGCCTGACAGAGTGCTGGACTCTCTCAGTGTGTTTGTGTGTTTAGACCGAGGAGGATCACAGCCTGTGTGTTTGTACTGTATTGCTGTATGAACAGACAACACAGCTGTGAGAAGGGTAGGGGGAGCTGGGTGGAGGCATTATTTGGAAAACTGAGAGGTATGAGTGCTTTTAACACAGACACTCTACTCAGTTGTAGAGTCTGTATCTTACATTATCCTCTTTATAATGTTTCTGGTTTTATGGACCAAATGACAGTCATAATTCATCTTTATTTGATTGTTTTCCAAGCTCTCTTAGATTTAATCAAGCTGTTTTCATTTCTGTGTGTGTAAGTAAGCTCTGGACAATGCCTGAAGCTGCCAGCCCATACCTGTATGATTTTATCCAGTTCACTGCCGCCACATGATTGGCTGGCTAGACAATTGCGTGCACGAGTGAGTGTACGGTTGTTCCTAAAAAAGTGCTCAGTGAGTGTATGTTTAGCATATGTGTCAATATGAAAAATGGAAACTATTACACATATTTCACTTATGTGCATGTATTTCAATATATTTCATATACATAGATATGAGCCGAAATATTATGGCCACTTGCAAGTAAAACAGGTTATTGCATCTTGCTATGTAAGGGGCTAAAAACTCGCCCCATAGTGCCCATAATAACCTCTGACTGCCCTCCAAAGTGGCTACTATGGCCATGCAAGTGTCAGAACTGGACCTTGGAGTAATGCAAGAAGCGGCCCAGTCCACTGACGACCAAAGATGTATGCGCCATATACTTGGGGAAGTGATGGCACCAGGATGCACAGCGGGAAGAAGACAAGTCATTGGAGGGAGTGTGATGTTCTGAGAAATGTTCTTTTGGGATAACCTCAGCCTGGGCATTCATCAGTTTGACACCTGACCTAAGCGTTGAGGACCAGGTACAGCATTCATTGAAGAATGAATTCAAGAAGTATGATCCACAATGGTTCCACTTTGCAACTTCCTAGACTTTAAGGATTTGCTGCTAATGTCTTGGGGCTAGATATCACAGCACCTTCAGAGGTCTTGTAGAGTCCATGCTTTGCTGGCTTGCAGCTATTTTGGTGACAACAACAAATATATGTTTATATATTTTTCTTTCATATGCACAGTAACTGTGATGATTGCCAAGAGAAAAAGAGAAAAATCTCTTGGTCTGTATGTTGTACTTTGAAAGTCTAAAAGAAAATGTAAGGGGCAAATAGCGTGTTTTCTCTTGGAAATGTAATTAAAAAAAACAGGGTATTTTATAATTTAAATAATGAAATCCTTCAATATAACACTTAAGCACAATATTTAAGTGCATTTATGCACTTATTCAAGTTTTTTCCATTGCTGTTCATCAGTGTTCTGCAATCTCTTGGCTGGATATTTCTAGTGAATGATGATTGGGGTAGAGGGGGAGCTGATAAATTGTGCACAACATGTGGCGTACAGTCTGTGTTTGAACACTTAAACAGTGGACCTATAAAGTAGGTGGAGCTTATTAAATGGACAGGGAGTTTAGACATTTTGTGTGTGTTTGAAGCTTTGTGTGTGTGTGTGTGTGTGTGTGTGTGTGTGTGTGTGTGTGTGTGTGTGTGTGTGTGTGAGAGACAGAGAGAGATTTTTTGAGTATGTGTATGTATGTGATCTGCTTTTCTACTAGTCATATTTATTGTGATCTCTCTGCTGATTCTCTGCTGTGCCTGTCTGTTGGTTATCCATCACACTGTCCATATTTATGTGTTTTTTGCAGGCTGAGACTCTCGTAGACGGTGAGCTGTCCCAGGCCACCATGTGAATCTGTTTCCTCTGCTGGTGTCTATCTTGTTCTAAGTATTTGTTACTCTGCCCTTCAAAAATTACCACAGTCACCACAGGGCCAGATGTGATCTTGTAGCATGAATACATGTCTGGGAACAACTTGTGAAACTTTTGGTGCTGGATTACTGTCACTAACAAGGGTACACCCCCTCTAAAGTCAGCCCCCAAATTCCTCTGGTCCATGCTCCTTTAACAGCAGGCATACAATGAATAACACAAGTAAAAGAAGCTAGTTTGTGAAACTCTACTGTTAGCTAGAAGATCTGTTTTTACACATGGTCTTAGCAAAGCAATTTGAATGTCTAACTCCAGCTAACTCAGCTCCAAGAAGGCATAGCTAAACTGTAATATTTCCTGATTCTCCTTTTTTAACTCCATCAGGCAGATAGATCTTGCAGCGTTGCCAGTGTTGTTTGATTGTAAATCACTTTTTGTTACAAATCGTACATTCGACATGTTTTCCATGATGTCCACTGAAAAATACAGCCAATATATTGATGTATGCATTGCGGAAGCATTTTTCATCCAGGCTGTCTAGTCAGCAACTGCAGTATATCTCACACTCTGTGTGCATGCCGACTTGAATGTCTCTGGGTAGAATCACATCCAAAGCTTTGGAGTCAAGGCACAATTCTTAAATACTTGGAATAAGAGAATCTACACTTTCTGGGATCAACTCTGAGCTCTAACCTTGAGAAAATCTGGTTTCAGTGTGGCTGGGGACTTTTTCGATTGGAAACAAACTGAGTGTGAAATTTCTAAACCAATGCATTGCATTATGAAGGCAGACCTCAAATATGATCATCTTAAGTAAAGAGCTTCAATTAGAACTGTCTCATTTGAAATGTAGTAGTTTTCAAAGCTGAAATACTGTATCTGTATTGGCTAACACTCAACGTTGGCGTTTATTTTAAAAAATGAGAAAATCTAAGCATCCTCTGTTTTCACAGTGCACAGTGGCTGTGTACATAGTGTTTATGCCGGTCTTTGGTCATGCATGTATTTCGCTGTGCACTTTTATTAAACCAGAACGTTTCAAAACCAGCCAACCCTGCAAAAACACACACATATTCTCCTCCATCAACATCCACATTTCTATAGATTTGTTTCTCTCTTGAGCTTCTGTCTGCTTCTCCACCCTTTCATTCCTCCCTCTCTCTCAGTAGCGCTGAGTTAGAGCGGCTGGGCTGCTCTAGAGGCTCTGTGGGGTTTTTATGTTTTTTACGCTTATTGCTTCCCTGTTCTTAACCAAGTTTAGTCCCCACACAGGACATTCTCAGCCTCGAAATCACACTCCCTTTACTGACTTCATTCAGGCACACACTGTGTTCTAAACAATCACCTAATGATGGTTCCCTAGATTGTAAAGCCAGGAACACCATATAGCACATGTTTATAGCGAACAGCAACCACAGTTATATAAGAAGAAATGAGTTTTATAGATATTCTGTGTTCACATTTACACACTGCCTGTAGCAGTGCATTGTGGGATTGTAAGAATGCACTGGATACCCTCCACTATGTTTTTGAACCACTACAAAATGACAAACTTTCAAAAAAGTTCACTACATACTAAATAGGGCAAAGTTGCAGCCATATCTCAAAAAATACACTGTATAGTGAATAAGACATGGTTTCAGACAAGGACAAAAAAAAAAGAAATAGTAAGGCATGATTTCATATATAGCCCACAACAGTGCACTATATAATGAATAAGGCATGGTCTCTGACAAAATGCAATATATACCATGTAGTGAAAAGTGCATGGTTTCAGACATTGCTCTAAAAGGAAAAGTGCACTATACAGTGAATAGGCATGGTTTCACAAAAGCCAAGAAATAGTGCTTTGTTTACTGAAACAGGCAATGTTTCAGATATAATTCAAAATAGTGCACTAAATAGTGAAAACAGCATGGTTTCAGACACAGAAAAAGAAAGTGAACTTTATTGTGAAAAGATTATCAACAGGCCAGGGGTCCTCGAGGGCTGGTGTCCAACACATCATGAAGGATCCCCTACTCAAACACACCCTCTAAACCTGGCAATTAACAGATCAGTGTAATCAGGTGTGTTGGAACAGGTAATTCACCAATAGTATACTATATAGTATATAGTGAAGTGGTCATATTTCGTACACTACATAGATATTTCTTGGAATGGTGCACTATATAGTGAACAGGGCTTACTTTTGGACACAGCCCAACATAGTACACTACATACTAAATTATACTTGTAGATATTGCTTGAAATAACGTACAATATAGTGAACAGGGCACACTTTTGGACATAGGTCAAAAAATGCACTATATAGTCAACAGGGCATGCTTTTAGACACAGATATTATACATATACATGCATTATATTGTAAAGAAGGCATAGTTTTGGACAGAGCCCAAAACAGTGCACTAAATAGTGAATTGAGCGCAGTTTTGGCCATAGCCCCAGCCTATATCTCGGTGAACTATATCATCACCATGTGTTTGTGCCTCACTGAATGGTGGGAATTAAAATAGAGCTCAATAGTCAAACTAGTTGTAGCCATTACATTATTATAGCTAATACATAATGACATTTATTCCCACCAATTAGCAGCATGTTAGCTGTGTGCCTAAACCATGATCTGCTTTCCTCAAACAGTGCCAAGTTGTTCAATACTCTCAAATAAACGTGCTTATGTAGTTTCTTGCCGTTATCTATAAAAAAAATGAAAAAACTGTGTCACATAACCATAAACAGTAATATCAGCCAGCTTGAAGTCCAAGTTTAGTTAGTACTTTATTATAGGCGGGTCTATTTAATGTCTAAGAGAACCTCTTTCAGACTTTGTTCTCTGGTCTGGAGCCTGACTGTGCGAACGCAATGTGAAGTGTTGAAAAATCAGGGTTCATTCTGTATATTACTGCGTTCTCAGGGTGAAAGTGCTGATAAGGAATTATTTGTCTGCTCTGATGTCTTAATGAATTCCATCATAGAACAGAAGGAGTCCTGGATCAGCACTGAACTCTGAGGTGTGTGATCCAATCAGTGCACGAGAGCCAAGAGGACACACTGCTTGCATTTGAAAGGAGCTGTTGATTGATGTTATGCATGAACTAGCAGTGCAGTAGCATAGCACATTGGATCATATCATTCACCGCAAGCCTCTTTATTAATTTACCAATTTTAATGCTGATATAACAAAAAAACAACCCTCCCCTGACAAATCACTCAGTATCCTTATATATTAGCTCTTGGTTAGCAAATTATTATAAAATATTGTACTTTATAATATGATGCTATACACACACACACATCTTCTAAGCCAGAGGGCAGGATACACCCTGGACAGGTTGCCAGTCCTGTATTGCTATAATAAACTGAAAATATTTTGCATAATAATAATAATAATCATATAGCAATGGTATTTCTTGTATATATAAGACATACTCCCAAATGTTTATCATGAAAAAAAACAAAAAAAGTTCACGAATGTGGTATTCAATTAGTTTTTAAACAAAACCCTACATATATACTATACATATGCTGTAGTGTCCTACTAATTATTTGAAGAATGTGAAGCTGAAAGAGACTAAAATATGAAACTTTATATATTTAGCTGATACAACACAGTGATTCCAAACAAAATGAATGAGTGTACATTTATGTGTGTAATTACATTGGTTTTTTGTTGTCTATGTGTTTAAGTGACGTCTCTGTAAATCTTTTTAAGTGTAGTCTATATGATACACTGCTTTATATCCAGTGTTATTCTCATAAACCTTGAGCAATTATGCATTATGAAGATGCTTTAATAACACATTACATTGTGTCAATATGCGTCAAAATACATTCAACAGTTTGGAAAAAATAAAATACTAATTGTAATGCTGATATAACAAAAAAACAACCCCATGTATCCTTATATATTAGCTCAAGGCCAGCAAATTCTCATAAAATATTTTACTTTTATAACGTTGAATACTCCATTAAAAACTGAAAAGGACCAAATTCGAGAAGTATATGCAGCTGAGGCACCAGCATATTGTATCAAGCCAAGGTAATAATTTTGTAACTCATTACATCCCTAATATTAACCTACAGTATGTACATGATATCTGGGTAATACATTTTATTGTTTTGTGTTTTTGTATGAGCAACTACACAATTACTGATAGGTTTTATAGATTTTAGCATTTTAACAATGCTGTAAGGTCATTTTTAATTAGGCCTTCCCCTTTTTAAATACAGGCATTTGTTACTCATTAGCGTTAACAGATGTGTGTGTTTGAAGTATATAAGGTCTCTATAATTAAATTTAAGTCCCACCTGTTTTGCTGATTTATTTAATGGCTTTGAACTAAGTGCACTGCCTTTAACCACACCATTAAGGAATGATTAGTGTGCTTTAATTTCCTCAGGCTGCTCTTTTTTCTGTGCGTACATGTATGAGTGTGTGGTTTATGTGGTGTATGTGGTGTATGTGGTGTGTGTGTGTGTGTGTGTGTGTGTGTGTGTGTGTGTGTGTGTGTGTCTGTCTGAGTGTGTATGCATGCGTATACACCAACCAGCCATTTCATTAAGTACTCCTTGTTTCTACACTCTTTTTACTATCCATTTTATCAGCTGCACTTTCCATATAGGTGCACTTTGTAGTTCTACAATTACAGATTGTAATTCATCAGTTTGGTAGGGCCCCCAAAGGACCAACACAGAGCAGCACTATTTGGGTGGTGGATCATTCTCAGCACTGCAGTGGCGCTGATGTGGTGGTGGTATGTTAGTGTGTGTTGTGCTAGTCTGAGTAGATCAGACACAGCAGTGCTCCTGGAGTTTTTAAACACTGTGTCCACTCACTGTCCACTTTATTAGACACTCCTACCTTGTCAGTCCACCTTGTAGATGTAAAGTCAGAGACGGTAGCTCATCTGCTGCTGCTGATGCTGTTGGCTAGATATTTTTGGTTGGTAGATTATTCTCAGTCCTGCTTTGACACTGAGGTGTTTAAGAGCTCCAGCAGCACTGCTGTGGCTGATCCACTCAGACCAGCGCAACACACACTAACACACCACCACCACATCATGTCACTGCAGTACCATGAATGATCTGTCATTTCATTTGTGTGTGTGTGTGGTGGGGGTCTTGATATGTAATCACCACTTAAAAAGGCATTCTGGATTCATTTATTAATTAGCATTTCAATGTTGTCGTCATACAGTTTTAAGTGAGGCCTACTCACAACAAGGTTTATCATGAAAAAACTAAAGAAAGCTTATGAAAGTGATGTTTAATAAATTGTGAAATGAAATCCTACATATATACTGTACAGCTGATCTGGACACATTTTTAAAAATTGCCATTTTCTGCTGTAGCATCCTACTAATTATTTGAAGTATGTGAAGCTGAAACATTAGACTAAAGACTAAAAAATTAAAAACTTTTATGTTTACCTGTGTATGTTTGTGTGTATGTGTACAGAAAAAGTGTGTTTATGTGTAAATACAAGTGATGTCTGTGTGATTCTCTTTAAGTGTAGTCTATATGATATGCGGCTCTATATGCATTGTTATTCTCGTAAGCCATGGCTTCAGTGTGAAAACACACAGTAACTGCATTATAAAGAGGCTTTCATCACACATTACATAATTGTGATTGGCTCCAACATTCACCTCTATATAATAAATGTATGTAGTCAAGACATTTATATGAATATGAAACAATAACCACCAGCCTGTGAGTATGCGTGTGTGTGTGTGTGTGTGTGTGTGTGTGTGTGTGTGTGTGTGTGTGTGTGTGTGTGTGTGTGTGTGTGGAACATACTGGAATTTCAGCACACATCAAACAAGCCTATAATTTTTCCCCCTGTGAATTAGACCACCTAAGGAGCTAAAGTTCAAACCACACTGAGCACTGAGCTGAAATGACTGGCGTAGGTCTCACTGTTTTAAATGCTTTCAAAGCCAAACCTTTACATGGCCCTCACTGTTTCTACAACTAGAGCTAGAGTCTCTGAATCTGGAACCCTTTGGTTTGTCATCATTGGCCAAATTCCTTCTTGCGTTTGCCATTAACACTAGTCACTCCTGGTTGAACATAACCATAATCCAACATCTCACATAGAATCATAGCCTGACTTCTGCCAGAAAACAAAAGCTGAAGAAGGTAAGCTACCTTCCCAGTATGGGTTTTGTTAACTTGGTGTAGCCATAGCTGCAATACAGTTAATATGGCTGTGTCAGAAAATTTCTACTGAAGAGAACAATTATTCAGGAATGTCTTCTGGACTGGTCAGCCTGGGGTGGGGGACTCCTGAGAGAATCCAAAATGAATGGGGAATTGTGATATGTAATATGTAAATCATTGTTCCAGACAAATGCACACAAAACAGTGCATTCATGCTTTCCAACTCACAATGACTAAGATTTTTATAGAGTATTTTACAAGATGTGCAGCTGTTTTTTGTTTTTTTTTACTTATCTCATGCATTTTAAAATATCCCAGGATATATGTTTTTAAAAATAACAGCATACATTATTCAGTATTAGTGCAATATAATATATTTTGTTGAAACATCACTTTTTGATCAATGCAGTCGTACCCTTTTTTGTATTAATTAGATAGATAGATAGATAGATAGATAGATAGATAGATAGATAGATAGATAGATAGATAGATAGATAGATAGATAGATAGATAGTATAGAATAGAGTGTCCAGTTGGTGCTCAGTGAGCCAGTCCTATTAGTAGCTCAGCAGAGTTAACTGAGTAATATTAGCTGAATAAGTGTGTCGTGAAACAGGTTCAGTCTGTTTTGAGAGTGTGTGAAGGCTCAGTGTGAGCTGTGTCTTTGGGCTGCATTTTTGCTGTTGTTTTGTTCTGATTGTGCAGATTGAGTTGTGGTGAACTATGCTGGATGCTGGAGTAATTTCAGATCCCATAAGTTTGTGAGTTCTGATCAGTTTACTGGAAGTGCTGCCAGTTCCATGTCAAGGCCGGATTTCACTGAACACGATGAAAATGGAAAACTGGACATAAAAAAGAGAATATGGGGTCCATATATATCCAGCTGAGGTTTGATTTATTCAGAAACTGATGCTGCGGGGCCTGTGGCAGGCCAGATTGGCAAAGATGTTTGTTACAGTCTGTTAAGGTCATTAAAGTTTCAGTGTGTCAATCAGGGCAAACTAGAGCTACACTGCTTGTGCTACAAGGTAGAAAATGCAGGAGACAAGGACAAAGAATATAGTTGCAAGTTGGGGACTATAAAAGGATAACAATAAAACTGTTCAAATTAAGTCATTGTAAAGGGCTGTGTCCAACACATGAACAGCATGCAAATTTTTAACTTGGACCTCATTCACACATACTGCAGGAAGTCTTGCTTTTCATTTTAGTGCCCATTTTAAGGGGTCAGCGCTTTCACACAGGCTGTGTGTCTGAAGCAGCAGGGCAGTATAACCCATTTTTCCAAGCGCTGTGTGTGTCACACAGCAAAATACACTGTAAAAAGCCATAAAAAATTAAGGAAAAGTAAACAGAAAACCATAAAAAAAATTTATAAAACAATTTTTTTACTCAATGTGATTCATGACGATATATACAAGGCCAGCATGTTCAAGCTGTAGTGCTCGCATTGCCACATCACTCATGCCATGCAGAGGCTGCATGTGTAAATCAGGCATTACAAAGACAGCAAAGCCTTCAGTCCAATGGCCACAGCTGCCAAGCACAGCAAAACACCAAAAAGAACCATCTGTGGTTTAAATCCTGCTTTGTGTTTACTGGGAATAAACATATGGTGAAGTTACTTCACAGTGAGCTTGATGACCATGACTACTGTGTTGATGCAGCAGAGAATAGTGTATTTGTGAATAGACTGTGGCAGATACTTGACAGAACTGCACAGGCATAAGTGGGACAAAAACGCTTCAGTTGCAGATGGGAGCGGGACAAATAATTCCGATTTTCTGCAGGAGCGGAATTAAATCTTGCAGGAGCAGATGGGGTGGGACAGTCCTGTGAAGACCTCTAATGTAAGCACTCATCAGCGCTCAAACCTTTCATGTTAAAAAACACCATATGGGTCCAAAACAGGAGTGTCAATATGTACTTATAACAAGAGAATAATAAATAATAAAATAAAAAATAATACAAATCTGCTCTTTGTACCAAGAAAGACACTTTGATGAATGTGAAGTCAAATATACCCTTCATTTACTTTACTGAACATTGTCGTCACCCTTAAAAAGAGTGTTTCATTTCTCAGACTAAACATGGTGTTAAGTTTTTCCAAATGCAGCCAAAAGCACTAAAATTACTGTCTGCTATTGGATTAGAACCACAGACTACTAGTGTATTAGAGTACTAGTGGATTAGAACCACAGACTACTAGTGTATTAGAATACTAGTGGATTAGAACCACAGACTACTAGTGTATTAGAGTACTAGTGGATTAGAACCACAGACTACTAGTGTATTAGAATACTAGTGGATTAGAACCACAGACTACTAGTGGATTAGAATACTAGTGGATTAGAACCACAGACTACTAGTGTATTAGAATACTAGTGGATTAGAACCACAGACTACGAGTGTATTAGAATACTAGTGGATTAGAACCACAGACTACTAGTGTATTAGAGTACTAGTGGATTAGAACCACAGACTACTAGTGTATTAGAATACTAGTGGATTAGAACCACAGACCACTAGCGTATTAGAATAATAGTGGATTAGAACCACAGACTACTAGTGTATTAGAGTACTAGTGGATTAGAACCACAGACTACTAGTGTATTAGAGTACTAGTGGATTAGAACCACAGACTATTAGTGTATTAGAATACTAGTGGATTAGAACCACAGACTACTAGTGTATTAGAGTACTAGTGGATTAGAACCACAGACTACTAGTTTATTAGAGTACTAGTGGATTAGAACCACAGACTACTAGTGTATTAGAGTACTAGTGGATTAGAACCACAGACTACTAGTTTATTAGAGTACTAGTGGATTAGAACCACAGACGCCAGTGTGGATAGCTGTGGTGTTACTCACTGCATTCAGTCATATTTCATATAAGAGCTCCACAGAGTCACACATATGTCATTTTTTACAATAATGAAAACTTTTTGTAGCACAATATTGTCTTTGGTTGTTATTCAACATAACCATATTATTGAATGTAACATCTTGAAGAGATTATCAGTGTTTTTGGTGGGATTTCTAGTGCTGTGGTGATGCATGATAGGTCACCACAGGCAGCCGGTACTGCACCAGAGGGGGCACCCAGGAGCGGTCAATCTCATACATCCCAAGTCAACCCCCTTGTCAGTCACGAGATCTACTTCGGATGCGGGGCTGAGCCTCATTGAACTAAACTGGATTTTAAAGAATGATGGAGGCAATTAAAATACAGTTATTACAAACACCAACCAGGAGGCACCCCTGGGGTCTGCCTGTGCACATGCCTGTGTGTACATTGTTCCATTTCAGAAGACTGGTGTAATTCTGATCTATAAATGAAGTGCAGGTTATGCTTTCTCCCAAGCTGAGGAATCTTCTGTGGAACTGATGAGTAATACTCTCTGAAATGTGTTTTATAACTTTTGTCCTCGTCGAAGCATTAAAACATTGGATCAGTGCTACGTTGCGTGGAAATGGGTCAGACTGTTTTTGTCTTGTGTAGAAAGCAAAGTGAGCCCCTGAGGATGACTTCAGGGAGCCGCATGGGAGGTGAAGGCCAGAAAAGCTCTGCGACAGGCCAGAAAAAGCACACACACTCTGCTGTCTGTCTCGGTGCAGAGATGGTTATGACATGCAGGGTTTGGATGATGTGGAAGCAGCAGAAGAGCACGGTCACATTAATCATCTTGTCCTGGCTTATTACATCCCAAGGCTTATTGTTTAGTAAATACATGGATTACAATGTAAATCAGTTATTCTTAAGTTATAGAAATGTGAAATAAAAGTTATGGCCAAGAGGTGAATAGTTTCAGGGTGAACTGGCCTTTACCTGGTTAAATCTTGTATCAATCTGTCAGAGACCATTTTCTGACAATTCTCTGCAGAGTGCTGGTACCTTACTATACATTTACAGTAACTTACTGACAAATGAGTTGTAGTAAAATTACAGTAAACTAGATATCATAAAGTAAGATGAAATGTAAAGTTTTTACAGTATCACACTGCTATTGTACAGCTAGATGGGCATAGTTTTTCAGTGATGTCTTGTATCATATTTACAGAAATGTTACTGTTAAGCTTTATCACCTGTCTGTCACTTTGAGCTGAAACTGACATGAAAAGTGCTACATAAATAAAAATTATTATTATTATTACTGTGAAATGTTTGCAATAATTTTACTGCAAATAGTTGCAAGTGATTTGCTGTAAAATTACAGGAAATTTTTTATAGTGGCAGTCAAATACAGGAAAGTCAAGGTTCCAAAATTGGAGTTTAAAAATTATTTTAAGCTTATTTAACAACTGTGCAAGACCTGGTAGACCATCAAAACTGTCCTCAACAGATAAACAGTACTTAGCTTAGCAGTACTTAGTACAAGATTTCATCTTTGAGATAGAGAGGAGAAAATCAAGCTGCTTCGGATCTGAAAACATCCACAGGCGTTTGTGTCCATCTGTCCACGGTGAGAAGGTGACTCAGCGCCATGGGTCTGAAAGTGATGTGTAGCCATTTAAGAAGCTCTTACTGAGGAAAGGAGATGGACACATCAAACAAAGAAGCTCATGATGTTCTCAGAACAATGGACAAACCATCCCAGAGTCCAGAGCTAAATATCACTGAATGTGCTTGGGGTTAATTGGATTGTGAGAAGCAGAAAATGCAAAAACAACTCTTAAGACTGATCTTTGGAAGTGTGGAACACTGTAATAAAGGCAAAGTGTGGACAAACTAAATAATTTTCTGTTAAATATATGTTTTGACTGGAAATCAAGTACATGAAGGATGATGTGTGACTTTTACACGGTACTGTATGTTGCTGAAAACACCATACAAATAAAATTTAATTCAATGGAATAACAGCCATGAATGTCTTTCTTGCTCCACCCCTTTATAGATAACTTTGTGACTCAGCTAATGTACTTCACATATAGCATTTCAACTGAATAACTCCATGGACCCTCATTTCTTTTCTTTGGTTTTCTGCATGTTTTTAGGAAAAAGTGCTGTGGGGGCTTTAAGTTTGTCCTGGGCCAGTGCATTCCAGAAGGTAGGAACTCTCTCTCTCGCTCTCTCTCTCTCTCTCGCTCTCTCTCTCTCTCTGTTTCTCTTTTCTCTCTCTCTGGTTTGGAGACTATGCAGCTGAATTTGGAAACATTTCCCTCACGTCCCATAGGCATCTTTAATGGAAAAGCCCCTTTAGAAAAACCTCCTCAGTTCCCCTTCTGTTGCCTTAACCTTTTTCGGAACACCAAAAATAGGCTGGCAGTGTCTGCTCACACATAACGACTGGGTGATTGTGATTAGCGTGGGATGTCTGCAGAGGGAATACATCCATAAAATTAACACATGGACAACATAACGGTCTCTCAGATCCATGGGTGTGGATTAGTGGTTTAAACTGCAAACGTGATTTTACTCATAACTGTCAGCGGACATGCCAAGTTCTGCCACGCCATGAACCATTTACACAATGTGTGTGTTACTGGTTTGTTTTATGTTCCTGAGGCATTTTAATGCTTATTTTCTGTCAGGCTGAACTGCTGTCCTCACCTGCTCTGACATCTCTGATGAGAAACACAGAGCTGTAGTCTGTAGCTGGGATCCACATTCTTTCCCAGAGTCAGATATAGATATAGAGCCACAAGCTGCACTGCAACTGACTGGCTGTACCACTGATATGACAGTATTAGGGATGCACTGATATGGCATTAAAAATGAGAACTGATCATTTAGACCTTCTTGTGGCTGATATCAATGCTATTAACCAATGATAAGCAAACAATTATCACTATTTATAAGTGTTGTCAAGTTGGTACCAACTCTTGGCATCCATATGGACAGTGTTCCTCCAGAATGTCCTGACCTGTTAAGGGCTTCAGGCTTCAGGCTTCTCTTGTTATCCATCCGTCTTGTTGGTGGTCATTTCATCATTTTACCTTCAACTCTTCCAAGCATAATTATTGGTTGTTTTCATAATTAGCCTAAAACATATGTCCAAAGCTTCAGTTTGGTTATCAGGGCTTCCCTTACTCCTTTGCTGTGGAATCAGTTTGTCCATTTTCTGAAAAGTTGTGTGGTAGGGATTGAGGTTAGGGGGTCAAGCTGCAGAGGCTGGTGCCCATCATCCATATTAATCATTCAAGTCCTGTCTGAGTGCCTCTTTGTTGTAAAGTAGTTAAGAAAAACAAAATACAAATGAAAGTGTACTGAACTGGCTCTGCCCTTTACAACATGCCCACATTCTTTTTAAATTAATTACAGTTTATTTGAGAGGAAAGTGTTGATTTATTGTGTGTATTTTGTATTTGTGTGTAGATTATGATGTGTGTGCTGGTGCCCCCTGTGAGCAGCAGTGCACTGATCACTTTGGTCGTGTGGTCTGCACCTGTTACCCTGGTTACCGCTATGATCGAGAGCGCCATAGAAAGCGAGAGAAACCCTACTGCCTGGGTAAGTCACAGTCACACTTCTATCTGCAGAGTACAGACCATTAAACACATAGTAATACTTTAGTTGTACTATTTTCCAACACTTTTTACTTGAGTTTACTTTATTAGTTTGTATAACAAGAACAATTCACACTAAACATCATCATTGTATGATGCAGTAGCATTGCAGATTTAGACAAATAGCTAATTTACATCTGTCAGTAGCATTTGCTTCTGTCCGGAGCAGGTTGATGTTTAAAACTACAGAGGGTTCAAAGGTCTGAAAGAAACAGTGAAAAAGTGCTTCAATTTGGCATAATTTTCTAATTTTCTAAACATTTTAATTATAAATTATATTGGCAACACTTTATTTGGATAGTCCACTTTTGATGATTTGCAAATGCTTTGCTTACTTACTTTCAAGTTACATTCAACTTCCTCTCTCTGTACAGAAATTGATGAATGTGCCAGCAAAAACGAAACAGTCTGCTCACAAATCTGCATCAACACTCCCGGCAGCTACAGGTGCGACTGTGAGAAAGGCTTTTACCTCGAGCAAGATGGGAGGACATGCAGTAAAGGAGAGAGAGGTGACCCTTCAACCCCCTTCATTCACACGCTTTCTGCCCATTCACTCTCTCTTTCTGCCACATTTACGCTTCTGAGCAAAAGTATCTTTTACTGTGCAAACTGTTGTGTTAATAAGTAGTGCAGTGTTAAGATTGGTCACCTGGTAATCATTACCCTTCACTTGGCTCTGCCTGTCTAAATAAACCTCCTCCCTTCAGCTGACTCGTCTCAGGAAACCTCCCCAAATGGAGTGCAGAGAGGCGAGGCTGTAGGTTTGGTCTGCTAATGGAGCGTTAGTACGTGATATTCGCTGCTTCCTCCCTAAAGTTTATCATCCAATGTTCAGAATCAAAATCTCTTTATTCAGCCATATGTGTCAGGTGCAGGAACTTGTTTCATTATGTTGTAAACTGGGGAATAACTGATATAGTGGTTAGCTAATAAGATTTATGTGTTCTTCTTTTGAAGAGCAACTTCTGCTAGATAAGACAAGCTTTATAAGGTGAAGGAAAATACAACCTAAGAAGGAATTGTAGTGCATGTGTTTTGCCAAAACGCCTAGATTTATAGTGTGTTATTAATTTCAAATTAAAATTTTCTTTGTATGTTGAAGAGTGGATGTAGTTGTATGTAATCAGTCTCACATTAGCTTGGTAAATTTGTTGCTGTTTCTGATCTGTTATACACTCAAACAAATAAATGGTCATATGAACTGAATTCAATTATGCCACACATTTCCATTCAATCAAACAGTCTATTTACAGTATGCAGTTTATTTGAGTTTCATTAGCATGGACTTCATCTCATCAGGAGATGGTGAGCTCTATCCTTGGTGATGCTACGGCCAGCCGTGGCCAGGAGGCCAAGAGAACACATGCCCCCCTGCACTCAACGCAATGGTAGCCAGCGCAGGCATCTGTTAGCTGACATAACAGAACTGGCGAGTGGTCCTTGAAGTCCAGAGAGGCCATGATGTAGTTATAATTTTTGGATTGTTATCTTGAGATAACGAATTAAATACCTTGTGAGATAATGAATTATTTGTATTGTTATCTCAATGTAACAATACAGAAAATGATAGCAACAGCTCATGGTCTCTCTGGACTGCCGTAAAGCCCCACCCTCACCTAAAAGGCTTGTTTCTTAAAGATTTGTTTTTTAACTGTTTCAAAAGGCTCATTTCTAAATTTACAAATATCAGCTGTTCACAACAACAGTTTTTACTGTCTTGTTTGAGAGGCAGGATAGTGACAGGCCTTTTAAATGATTGGCTGTTATGGACTCTCTTTTGTAAGTAAAGAACAAACAGAGTTTTGGATTTTCCCTTGTACTTTCCAGTTGGTTTTAGAGTAACATAGAATTAGAGTCATGAGTAGCAAGTACTTTTTCACATTTCAGAAATGAATAAGTATAGCAGTCTCATTACAGTTTGAGGGAAGTACATGTTTGTAAATGGTGCAGCTGGGTGCAGGATGGAAGTTTGCAGTGCTCTGACTGTCTGTATGACTGGGTGGAGGATTCATGCTCATGGCAAGAAACCCGCTAATGAAATGATGTAATGTAGCTGTTTCTTGGTGTGGAAAAGGGCTTTTGTCATTGTTTTCACACTTTCGCTTGGAACTCTCACACACGGCTCCTTAAGATCTTTTTTAGAGGATGAAGGCGCTCTGCAGGCTGCTGGTGAGTAAGACTGGAACTGAGGAGAAGCCAGCACACTCCGTATGTGTGGTCTTGCACATCATCTACTTTCACGCGCTCCGTTTTCACCCCCAGGCGTCCCACCCACCCTCTCGACTTCACATTTAGCTGTCAATCTAAACCCGCAGCACAAAACAAACTCTCTGCTGGTGTGACACATTTATAAGATGCGGCTTCCTGCCTCCACTGACCCGTCTCTGTAGGCCTTAGCCAATGACTCAGCATTAGCATTAACTAGCCACTCGTCTTATGAACAGGGTCATCCTGGGCTTCCTTCCTCTTTTCCTCTTTTCTGGGTCAGGGCGGATGATGAAGATGATGCGCTGTGTGATCATGTGTGTGTTTCTGCATTCCACACGTGCAAAATTAAAGGGAGGAATTTCCAGACCACCGAGTTTATCAGGGAGTAAACGGATGTGTGTGGGGGTCCGTATGTATGTGTGCGAGTGTGTCTTTTTGAATGTATTTGTACATGAACTTGTTTTACTGTGTTGGAAACTGCTCAGAAAGAGTATTAAGAGCCTTGCACACATGGTGTGATTTATTCACTCGTTGGTCGTTAATAATTTGAACATGCATATAACTACTTACATCTTGCACACCAATCATGATTTTTTGGACAGCGAAAATACAACAATATTGTATTCTCTGTGACACATCTGCTTCAACAAGGACAAATTCCCACAAAATGAGATAAGGCTTTGGCAGAAAAAGGGACAGAGTGATGTGAAACCCCACACTTTTATTAAGCTGATAATAAGTCCATAACCACTCAAGCAAAAACAAAGGAAAAATAAATAAAAGCTAAAAAATAAATCACTTTGAAACACCAACTAGGCTCACAGTCTATATTTAAGGGTAGCTCAGTCAATATTTGTTCTGCTGTTGCCTCTAACATATTAATACAATACACAGAGGTGTAATATTCAGCAGAACCCAGGATAACATACACACACTAACTTGAGATGTTATTGAAACTTAACTGGACATCATCTTATAGTATTGCTATTATGACTGCCATTATTACTGCTGCTGTTATTACTACCGTCAATTGCATTACTACCACTTCACTACATTCACTATTAATAATGTTTTATTATGATTGCTACTGTTATTACTACTAATTGCATTGCTATGACTTCCGCATTACCAACTAGAAAAGAGCATTTCTGAACAAAGAACAAACACATCAATGTTGCTATGAGTAAATGAGTTAGCAGTGAGCCAATGCTGGAAGAGCTAGCCAAGACGGGATCCCTCAAACACCAGGGAATATGTCACACACTGATTACTACTACTATTACTACAACTATTGCCATTACTTTCACTGTTATTACTACAACTATGATACCACTATCACTATAAGTACTGCTACTGTTACAGTTTTTACCACTACTATTAATGCTACTACTAACTGCTACTGTTACTGTCACTATCATTATTATTACTTCTACTAAGCCTGTTACTATCAGTAGCATGACTATTACTAATACTACTACTACTATCACAATTACGCTATTACTACACCCTAAAGGCTAAAAATACAATTAAAATTAAATAGGAATAGGAAGTTTTCCAAAAAAACAGTCAGCAGAAATTGTAAAAACAGAATGCTGCTTTTCCTCTGGTTTATTGTAGATGTGTGCAATATTCGGTTAGTGTAATGCAATCTTTAAAGAAAACAAAATGTCTAAAAGATCAAGCAGAAACTTCAGGTAAATTCTAGAGGGAACAGGACAACCAGTGCAGCCAGATTCTTGATGCATTATTATTTCAGGCCACTGTAAACCCTTAATGACAGTAAACATGTTTATGTTAAAACGACTGAGCTTTCTTTTCCGTCTTTCCTGTTTTTTTCACAGCTCCGCTGTTTGAAAAGTCTGACAACGCGATGAAGGAAGGGACATGCTCGGCCACATGTGAAGACTTTCATCAGATCAAAATGACCGTTTTCCAGCTAAAACAGAAGGTACCAGTTACTGGTAAAATTCCATGCATTAATCCCATGAACACTGTTCTCATTTTCAAATTATTAACCCCTTAAACTCTGAGGGTCCGTATGGGAGTTCACGCCTCAGTTCCTCACTCTCATAACTAGAAAACGTACACTTTAGCTTTGCAGTAGTTACTGAATAATTTATGGAGTTACTGAATAATAAGTCTGTGCTATTTAAATGTGATTACACAATTGACATGTTAGTTGTGTAATTAACCCCTTATAATTCTGTAGATATAATTCATAGAATCCTATGATTGTATGACTACATGGAAATGTAGTCTATGACTATATTCTGAGTGTGAACAGGAAGGCTGGATATGTCAGTGGGTTCTAGCCATTCAAGTTATACTTGACTTACATTTTGTATTAATAGGCCTGTTCCAATGTTAGGTTAGCTGTCTTGCAGTTTTATTGTATACAATATCATAATTATAAAAGAAAGAAAGAAAGAAAGAAAGAAAGAAAGAAACTTTATTAATCCTAAAGGGGAATTGCAGTGTTTCAGTCACACAAGATATAATTGCACATAAATTTACATCTACTATGCAGTTTACCCTGTTTCACATATGTAATTACACATAGAAGAAATACACATAGGGAAAATATGCTCTTATAACTATCCAGATACACTTATGTATACTTGTGCAAACGTGTGTATTACATAAGCTGTACTACCATAATCCATCTGTAACAGTGAATACTGTTAATACTGAATTAAAGACAATTATATAAAAAGGGACCAATTTACTTATTTTCTGCTGTATGATCTGCTCATAATATTACACTCTCAGAAATAAAGCTGTCACTGGAGCAGTTCCCCTCTTGTCACTAGGGTGGTACTTACTTACTTAAGGTACAAAATTACAACTTAAAACCACTGTTCTACCTTTGAGGGAACATTTACGTTGTTTGTACCTTGATTAATGAAAAATGTACTTGCAGTGTAGAAGAGGAAAAAACAGTGAAAAGTGATGATGCTATCTACTTAATCTCTTGATTTTTCTATACTTGTTTAAAACTTTATTAGTTAGAGACAGAGTCACTGTACAACGTTTACAAACTCAATATGATTCCATTAGGTGACGATAACAGCAACAACATAATGAAATGAAATGTCTTTCATTGGATTAGGACCTTTTTGTTGTTTTTACCCATGCAGTGTTTAACCAAGGTCAGCACCTAAGCTAGCAAAAACTGAGACACCTAAGGTTAAAATAATTTCTGCACAGGAATGCAGACTAAAGAACTAAGAGAAGTTGGTAAATGATGTGTTTTAAGATTAATAAGTGAATAATAAGGCATAAGATTAACAATATCATTCAGTAATAAATGATGCATTATTGAGTAGCAATGAATCTAAAGTGCATGTAGGTAAGAGAAGGTTTAAGAGGTTAAACGCTGAGCACAGGTTTTGTTACCTGTTAAATTCTATACATTAAGACAAACATGACGCTTTATAGTCACATTATACATGTGTTCGTATTTAGAGCTCAATGTCTGTATGATAGTATTTCATGAACAGTGCTGGACTGGTCAGAGTACAGGCCTGTAGGGACCAGCTGGTGAGTTCATATGTTAATAAAACGTGATTGAAATGACCTCAGCGCTGATGCAGTGACCTCTGGCCGTCCTTGGCAGCCGCAGGTAAACCTGAATGGAAAGAGAGTAAGAAAGAGAAAGATGGAGAGAGGTGATGTCAGTGTGAAAATGAGAAGAAAACAGGTGACCTTTTACTGGTCTGCCAGTAGAATATGTTCAGCTCTCTGTAGAATGATAGATTAAAGCTGAGAGAGTGAGACAGAGAGAGAAAGAAAGAGAGAGAAAAACATGGTGAAAAAGTGAAAGAAGAGGGAGAGACAGAAAAGGGGTAGAGAGAGAAAAGGGAAACAGAGAGAGGGGAGGAGGGAGAAAGAGAGTGTGGGAAAGACATAGGGGAAAGAGAGATAGAGAAGGGAGAGAAGATAGAGAGAGCGGGGACAGAGAAAGGAAGAGAGAAGGGAGAGAGAGAAGAAGAAGAGGTGGAAGAGATACGTTACATTTCCAAAAGTATTCAGTCACCCCTCCAAATCATTGAATTCAGGTGTTCCAATCACTTCCCTGGCCACAGTTGTGTAAGCCCTAGCACCTAGGCCTGCAGACTGCTTCTACAAACATTTATGAAAGAATGGATCTCTCTCAGGAGCTCAGTGAATTCCAGCATGGTACCCTGATAGGAGGCCACCTGCGCAACAAGTCCAGTTGTGAAATTTCCTCACTACTAAATATTCCACAGTCAACTGTCAGTGGTATGACAAAGTGGAAGCAATCGGGAACGACAGCAACTCAGCCATGATGTGGTAGGCCACGATAGGTCGCCAACTTTCTGCAGAGTCCATCGCTACAGACCTACAAACCTTATGTGGCCTTCAGATTAGCTCAAGAACAGCATAGAGAGCTTCATGGAATGGGTTTCCATGGCCGAGCAGCTGCACCCAAGCCTTACGTCACCAAGTGCAATGCAACAAATCGAATGTGGTGGTGTAAAGGGCTGCCACTGGACTCTAAAGCAGTGCAGACATGTTCTCTGGAGTGATGAATCACACTTCTCTGGCAATCCGACGGACGAGTCTGGGTTTGGTAGTTGCCAGGAGAACAGTACTTGTCTAACTGTATTGTGCCAAGTGTAAATTTGGTGGAGGGAGATTATGGTGTGGGGTTGTTTTTCAGGAGTTGAGCTCAGCCTCTTAGTTCCAGTGAAAGGAACTCTTAATGCTTCAGCAAACCAAGAGATTTTGACCAATTCATGCTCCCAACTTTGTGGGAACAGTTTGGGGATGGCCCCTTCCTGTTCCAACATGACTGTGATGAGTGAATTTGGTGTGCTTGCACAGTCCTGACCTCAACCTGATAGAGCACCTTTTGGATGAATTAGTGTGGAAACTGTGAGCCAGGACTTCTCACCAGTGTCTGACCTTACAAATGCACTTCTGGAAGAATGGTCAAAAAAGAAAGAAAGAAAGAAAGAAAGAAAGAAAGAAAGAAAGAAAGAAAGAAAGAAAGAAAGAAAGAAAGAAAGAAAGAAAGAAAGAAAGAAAGAAAGAAAGAAAGAAAGAAAGAAAGAAAGAAAGAAAGAAAGAAAGAAAGAAAGAAAGAAAGAAAGAAAGAAAGAAAGAAAGAAAGAAAGAAACTTTATTAATCCTAAAGGGGAATTGCAGTGTTTCAGTCACACAAGATATAATTGCACATAAATTTACATCTACTATGCAGTTTACCCTGTTACACATATGTAATTACACATAGAAGAAATACACATAGGGAAAATATGCTCTTATAACTATCCAGATACACTTATGTATACTTGTGCAAACGTGTGTATTACATAAGCTGTACTACCATAATCCATCTGTAACAGTGAATACTGTTAATACTGAATTAAAGACAATAATATAAAAAGGGACCAATTTACTTATTTTCTGCTGTATGATCTGCTCATAATATTACACTCTCAGAAATAAAGGTATGAAGCTGTCACTGGAGCAGTTCCCCTCTTGTCACTAGGGTGGTACTTACTTACTTAAGGTACAAAATTACAACTTAAAACCACTGTTCTACCTTTGAGGGAACATTTACGTTGTTTGTACCTTGATTAACGAAAAATGTACTTGCAGTGTAGAAGAGGAAAAAATTCATGCTCCCAACTTTGTGGGAACAGTTTGGGGATGGCCCCTTCCTGTTCCAACATGACTGTGATGAGTGAATTTGGTGTGCTTGCACAGTCCTGACCTCAACCTGATAGAGCACCTTTTGGATGAATTAGAGTGGAAACTGAGAGCCAGGCCTTCTCACCAGTGTCTGACCTTACAAATGCGCTTCTGGAAGAATGGTCAAAAATTCCAAAAAAACACACTCCTAACCTTGTGGAAAGCCTTCCCAGAAGAGTTGAAGCTGTTAGAGCTGCAAATGGTGGGCTGACATCATATTAAACCCTATGGATTAAGAATGGGATGTCACTCAAGTTCATATGCGTGTGAAGCAGATGAGTGAATACTTTTGGCAATATAGTAGAGAAGAGACAGAGACAAAGAGAGAAAAGGAGGACAAAGACAAGAGAGGGGGAGTGGGGGAGAGAGGGAGAGAGAGAGAGAGAAAAAGAGTGGGACAGGTGGCAGAAAGAGAAGAGGGAGAGAGGAGACAGAGAAAGAGAGAGAGAAAGACAGAGGGAGAGAGAAGAGAGGGAGAGAGGCTATTATTTATATTAAGCACTTTTTATTGTTTTGGCAACAGGTGCTATCCGTAGTTTGTCACTAAAGCTGTTTGAAACTCAAACTGACATTGAGAGAGAGAGAAGAGAGAGCTGAAAGAAAAGTGGGGATTGAGAGGAGGAGAAAGGTGAAGCAAGGGAGAGGAAGCTCATGAGGCTGCAAGCAAATTTAGGAATAGAGCTGATGGATCTGAGTGTAGTGTTAAATTCAGCAAACTAATAGTAATTGCACATTAAAATTAGCAGAATATTCAACAAGACATATAACTTGACTGAAGGTCTTCAAACTTTGCATATGACTGTATTTCTGCTAATATAAGTAGACTAGTAACTTTTTGGGCATGTAAATATAGTCACGTTTTATTATTTAATTTCCATTGGTTTGTTCTTTAAAAGCATAACCAGCCATTTTAATTGAGTATTATAAGAGATTTCAAGTCATGACTGCAGCAGGGAATTTCTTGGACAGCCTTACAAGTTCCAGTTACAGCCACTCAGTCACAGTTGTCTGGAAATGACCCTTCTTTTATTCAGTAACTCAAGGTCATCTTTCACTGACTGTTGTGTTTTGGGCTCTAACAGGCCTATCTTAAAGCTGAGTGGAGACAATCGCCAGAGTGTTATTTAAGAACCTTCCTAGCAAAAGGATTTGCATGAAATGGTAACTTCAGAGCTCTGCTGCTATAATCACAGTGTTCAGAGGACACTCAGAACACCGTGGGAAATGTAGGAAAACCCAAAATATGCCCACTTCTCAACTTCACACAGACACACACACACACACATACACACACACACATACATACGCAGACAAACATAGTCATGTGTTTCCTACAGAAAAGCCAAATGGCTTTTAAATTGCTTACAATCGGCTGAATTCAGACACTCATATAGATTCATATCTGAAAGCCTGATGCTAGGGTTGCTGTGTGCTGGGCAGGTTAGAGGTGTGTGTGTGTGTGTGTGTTTGTGTGTGTGTGTGTGTGTGTGTGTGTGTGTGTGTGTGTGTGTTTGTGTGTGTGTGTGTGTGTGTGTGTGTGTGTGTGTGTGTGTGTGTGTGTGTGTGTGTGTGTGTGTTGTAAAACCAGAGAAAACCAGCATGACCTACAGGACTAACGCAATGCTCCTGACTTTGTAAAGTACTTTTTTTGCCAAAACTCTATGCTTTGTTTTTGAAAGCAAAAATGACAACACTGACACTGACTGCAAGATTAAACTTAGTAAATCCTTATTACATATAAAAGTCATAGATGTTCATTTATTCCCAGTGAATGAATGTACTAATTTCAGCAGATGTTTCTGAAGAGAATTGTTCATACCCATAACAACTTTGCAAGATCTGGTAGACACCAAAACTATGCCCAGCAGATAAACAGTAGTTCAAGGTTTCATCTTTGAGAGACAGGAGAAAATCAAGTTGCTTCAGATCTGAAAACATCCACAGGTTTTTCTGTCCGTCCTTCCACTGTGAGAAGATGACTCAGCGCTATGGGTTTGAAAGGATGTGTAGCTGTTTAAGAAGCCCTTACTGAGAAAAGGAGACAGACAAAAGAGAAGAAATTTTGAAAATCAAACAAAGAAGCTGGACGCAGAAAATGCAACCAACTTCTAAGACTGAACTTCAGAGAAAAATACTTCTGCAGATTTCTTTGAAAAACTGAAACCAAGACCCCCACCCCCACCCCCCATCCCCCAGAAAATTGAGGCTATAGGAAAGGAAAGAGAAGACATACTAAATACTGAAAATATGGTGCCGCTGTATTTGGAGTGGTCCTTTCTAGATGATTAATAAACTCATAACAGATGATCAGAAACACATAAACAGCATATCAGTGCAGTAGCAGTAGGGAAGCATCTGAATACGTTGAATTAAATACCTTTAGATGTGCTGTTAATACAGTATGTACATTAAGTGGATTTATTTTTAATATGTTACTTCTATTTTGCAAATCCTAACCTACCCAACCTTACCCAACACCTAGCCCTCACCCTGGCCCTATTCCTAACCCTAAACTTAACCTCAACCCAAAACCTAAACCTAACCCTAACCCTGGCCATAAGCCTAAGCCTAACCCTAACCTCAACTTCAACCCAAAACCTAATCTTCATATATTTTTGCTATATTAGTAAGAGTCCATTGAGTGTTTGTTTTATCTAAAAAGACCACTCAAAATAAAGTATAACTGAAAATATTTATTTACTGTTTAGTTGTTGAGGCTTCTGTTTAGTGTTTTTATTAACATTTCTGTTATGAATAACTTTCACTTAATGACAACTTTAACTAGAAATTAAATTAATATTATGAATGAAGACATCTGTCTTTCACATAGTACATAATACATTTTTTAAAATATTATTACATAAACATTCTTACATACACATAATGCATATGGGAGATGTTACTATTACATATACATTCTTGCAAAATATATAGGCCATATGTATGACCCTATGTCCTTACAAGGCATTAAAATGTGTGACTGTGTGTGTCCTGCCATCTAAAGCTTTGTGGGTCACAGGTAACAGATCCCTCCACTGCTCTCTGAGATCCACTCTTTGATGTTTGGGGCACTCACTGCTTGTAAAAGGTGCGTGTGGCAATGTGGAGACATAGACGTGCATTATTCAGGACTTCTGCACAGATGTTACAGCTTATGGCTTAGATTACATGCTAAAGGTTAGCTCAGGCACGCTCTCTCTTTTACAGTCCTCTCTGCTGCTGTTGGTATTAATCATACTATCCTGTCAGGTCACGTCATACTAGACGTTCACTGAAGTACCTAAAGGCCAGGCCTTTAGCCTCCTGAACTTGCCTTCTTACATCAGCCTGGTCACTCTGTGATCTGAACATCTCTGTTTCAAAACAGTGGGAGAAAAGATGGGAGAGAATAAGGAAGAAAGAGGTGGAGAAAGTGAGAGTAAAGAAAGAGAGTGAGAAGATATAAGAGAAAGAGGGAGAGAAGGAACACAGATAGAGAAAGAGAGAAGGGGAATGGTGAGAGAAAGGCCAGAGAGGGGGAGGATTGAGGGCGAGAAAGAGAGAAAAAGAAATATAGAAGGAAGGAAGAGAAGAAAACAGGAGAAAAGAGAGGTAGTGAGAGAGAGAGAGAGAGAGAAGAGAGAGAGAGGGAACAGAAAGAAAGGTGCAAAAATGAGAATGAGAAAAGGAATGAGGAACTGTGAGAAAGATGGAAAGAAAAAGAGAATGATGGAGAGAAGCAGAGAAAAAGGACAGAACAGAGTGGAAAGCAAGCAAACAGAGTGAGAAAATCAGCCACAGAGAGAGAGAGGGGGGGGTGGACAGAGGTAAAGTCGGAGAAAAGATTAAATGGTGTGGGCAAAAAAGAGGATGGGAAAGCAAAAGGTAGAAGGAGAGCAGAGAAAAAAGACAAAGATAGAGAAAGAAAAAGACAAAATAGAGAGATGAAAGTTGCAACAGTGTAATTAATTCTACATTGTAACTCTAGATAACTCTCTCTCTCTCTCTCTCTCTCTCTCTCTCTCTCTCTTTCTCTCCCTCTCTCTCACTCCCTGTCTCTCATCTCCATCCCCCTATCCTATACTGTCCATTCCACAGATAACCATGTTGACAGGCATCTCTGAGGCCAACAAGCAGATGACCCATGAGAAGATGTTGACACCACATTCCTTCTTACCTGGACCTCCAGGGCAGCCTGGGCCGCCCGGTAAGCTTTAGACCGATGATCAGACTGGACAGTGAGAAGATGCATCTAAATATTTATGACTCACACTAAACGCTTTTGGTTGTCAGACATTTGTGAACTGGAGTGAGTGGTCAAACTGGACTTCAGATCCTGTTTTTGCATGAGAGTCTGACTGGGGCAGTCATGGGCTGGAGGTTAGGGAACTGGCCCTGTGCCTGGAAGGTCACCGGTTCAATCCCCAGAGCCAACAGTACATGACTGAGGTGCCCTTGAGCAAGGCACCTAACCTCCAACTGCTCCCCGGGTGCTGTGGATAGGGCTGCCCACCACATGTATGTGCTGTTTCACTTCAAGGATGTGTTAAATGCAGAGGTGAATTTTCTCTGTTGTGGGACTAATATGGGTCTCTTAATCTTATTTATTTGCAAGATCACTTTAAGTGTGTTTTATTTTCTAACACAGATGTGATCAAAGCTGAATGGGTGTCATCATTGGTCACTTTGTTCACTAAGGTTGGATAAAAGTCTGTAGAGAACTCTTAGGACATCGATTTCTCTGAAATAAGATAATATATTTCATCACTGAAGTGATTTTCATATCGTTTTTGCTTATTTAGTTTTACACAGGAGCTATGAGACTAATGTAGCTAACAAGTCATGCAAGCAACAACCTAGCAACACATGAGCAACTACCTGGGATTACATAGCAACAGCCCAGCAGCACCTTAGCAACCAACTGGGATACTATAGCAATGCTCTAGCAACATCTTAGCAACCAATTGAAATACCACAACAACGGCCCAGCAACACCTTAGCAACCAACTGGGATACCATAGCAATGGCATAGCAACACCTTCACAACCAATTGAAATACCATAGCAATGAGCCCGGAACACCATAGCAACCAGTTGGAATACCACAACAACGGCTAAGCAACACCTTAGAAACCAACTGGGATACCATAGCAATAGCCCAGCAACGCCTTCACAAACAATTGGAATACCATAACAATGGCCCAGCAACTCCTTAGCAATCACCTGGGATTTTTCAAGCAAACAAAGGTTGTTCCAGAACCTTCCTTATGTAGTTAAATATTATAAAAATACCCAATAAGTATAAGCGCTAATCTTTAGTTTGATTAACTTCAAATATCGCTCAAGGATTGCGGCTTTTATCATACCTTTTGTTTTCATTTTTAAAGATAGTCCACTGAATATTTTATATTTTTTTTGTGCGGGGTTGCCATGTTTAGCAAAAATCTTCAGCCCGTTTGCTTAAAAGGCACCTACCAGAAGCTGAAACTTTAGCATTTTTCTCTTGTGAATTTGGTTCTTGTTGAATTATTACTTTAATAATCCTCTTGCTATTGTCATAAACTATTTCCAATCAACAATCTATTTGTCTACTTATTCAAAACACCTTGAAGCTGAATTCAGGCAGTGTTTGGCAGTTTCATGGATGTTTCAACATGTATCAGTGTTGCAATATAGCATGTTTTGGCAGCTGCTATTGGCTGTGCATGAATCAGTGCTGATGTTGGCCTAAGGACTTGTGCATTGTACCTGCTGTTTTTCCGCCTGGCTGAGGAGTCAAACTTTTCTCCACTGCCTTTAACCACGTCTGTTTCCTCTTATATGGATGTATAACAAATCTGACTGCATTCTGCAGACTGCAGGCCTTGGATCAGCCACTGTACATTATTACAGAGAAACACAGAATTATAGTACAATTTCTGTCCAAGTACTTCTAGATCCTGAATTATTATTCAGTGCCACAATCCTGGAAATGGTACTGTTATCTTCTACTATAACACCAATTATCTCTCTATCACTTTCTCTCTCTGTCCAAGTCAGAAAATCATAACCTATTTTATGCATTAGCATGTCATCATTGTTCCAAACTGGTAATTATATGGAAGAAGAAGAAACTTCTTCCAAACTTTTAATATATGTTAATGCCACAAGATTTTATTACGAGTTCCCACAGTGTAAAAGACAGCTGGTGTTTTCACATTTTCATAGGTAAAAAAATTTAAAAAAAGGTAAAAACTGAAAAAATGAAAGCTTTTCCAAGCTTCTGATATGACAGTGATGATATTGTGAACATTTAGACGTCTCTGGTTAAATTTTTTTTTACCTATTTGCTGAATTTAATGTATTATGGAAAAAAAAACAAATATGGAAGTCCAGAGAGTTATTTACTTGGTTATCTTGAGAAGGTCATTTTCTTGTGTTCTCAAGATAACACAGCTGTTGAAATCACAAGATAATTAACTTGTTATCTCAAGAAAATAATCCAGAAAATTTAAATAGCAGCAGTGTGGCCTGGGCAAAGGTTATATGCACAATAATATACAGTTTCATATTATATGTTTTATTTTTTAGCACATAGAAGTTGTTCACTAAAATTAACCAAAAAAATTCTTATTTAAGTTTGTTCCCTGAAAAGATGTGTTACTTACTTATTTTCATATTTTTTTGACTGTAATTTTACTGGAGATGTTCAAACCTTTACACACGAGTACATATACACTTTATATCTGTTTAAAAACAGTTTAAAATAAACAGTTTAAAATAAACATGCGTTTATTTAAGCTCACACTCTCTCTCTCTCTCTCTCTCTCTCTCTCTCTCTCTCAGGGAGTCCAGGCCCTAAGGGTTCTTCTGGTGCCCCAGGGCATCCAGGCCCTCCAGGTCCACCGGGCCCTCGGGGTCAAATGGGGCCCATGGGCCCCTCTCCTGATCTTTCCCATATCAAACAGGGCCGGCGCGGACCAATGGTGAGTATCTTTATGATACACTGTCATAGCTTTCCTGGTCAGGCTCCGCCCTGTCTGGTCTCCACTCCTCCCTTGACCTGTCCAGGCTTTCCCCACAAATGCGTTCTTTTGTAGCAACTGTTGCTACGTGGCAAAAATCCCATTCAGCCTAACAAGAAATTAGCTCAAACTATATTATGAGCATGTTATTGATATTGATATTGCCAATTTATTCTTTACACATCTGCATACACTCACACTGTAAGGATAGATTGGATGTGTGTTTGTTTCAACAGTCAAACTAACATTAGCATCGATTCTGACATGGATATACAAACATAGATTCCACACTGGGTTCAGCCAACTCTGTAAAGCAACCTGATCTGCACTGTATACAGTGACAGATATGTCTGATGTTTATAATAAAAATATTTAGTGAAACTTGGTGTTTTAAGCATGTGGGAACATATCACAATACACATGTATTTATTTAGTGGATCTTGACTGTTCCAATATGATGAAGGTGTATCAACACACCTGAGAATGTGGTTATCTGTGTAAGCATATGTATGGATTCTGATGCCGAGCTTATGTGAGGCTTGTCCAACCTCGCAAGAGTTGATATGAAAGGCTGCAATTGCAAAACACCCTACACCCCCCAAAGGCCTAATCACAGTCAAATTTGTCCTTCTGAATTTCCTGATTTTCCTCATTGTGCAGCCTCACTGATTCAGGAAGTAAGGTATGAGTGTGTTGAACGTCTTAGAGCTAAAATAAGATATGCTGCAATGCCACCTTGGTGCTTATAACTGATACTCATCCATACATTTGTCAGGCTGTGTTGAGTGGGCAGGTTGTTCATCAGGAGGCTACTGTGATTTCTCCTTTGTTGCTGCTCAGATAAATATGGCAACATGGTAGAGATTAGATAGCTGTCTTTACTGAACAGATCTGTTTCTGCTAAGGCTTTATTGAGTAACTGAAAGGACTTCAGTGCAAACTGGTTGAGCTATTCTTTGGTTATAGAAGCATGGAATAACTAGTTTCTTGTTCATTTGGCTAGTTACTTCCTCATTCATTTAGCTAGTTCATGGCAAGTTGCTCGATTATTTGACTTGGCCATTGATATTTCCTCATTTACTTAGCTAATTAAGGGCTAGTTTCTTTTGTATTTTGCAAGTTCATGAATGCTTGCTCGTTCATTTGGCTAGTTTGTCCTCATTTTCCAGCCTACTTCATGGCTAGTTGTAATGCGGAGCAAGGAGGCGGACACACGTGCTGAGATAAGCAAGATTTATTAAGGGCAAATCCAGGGTCATAGTCGTAACAGTCCAGGTTCAAGTAGCCAATACGGAGAGAATGCGGGTCAGACATGATAAAAACACAGAACCTCAACCAAGAATCAAACAACAAACAAAATCCAAACAGAACAATTTTCCAAACATGAAACAGTACAAACAGAACATCCAACACAAAGACCAACAAAAACAAAGGGCAAACACGGGGCTTATAAAACACAGGGATAACAAGGGACAGGTGGAAAACAGGTGGTGACAATCAGGGGTGCAGTCACTAAACAAGGGGGCTGGACCAAAACAAACGCACATGGAAGATCAAAACAAAAGGTACATGGAGTGGGAGGAGCCAGTCATGACACTAGTTCCTCATTTGTTTAGCTACTTCATGACTAGTTCTTTGTTTATTTGACTAGTTCATGGTACTTCCTCATACAATGCATTTTCCTAAAGTCAAAACTCTGTTTGATCAGAAATGGACAAGATAAAACAAACCTGGGGTATAGCTACGGGAGACTAAGACGACATGTGGAGCCCTCGGTTATAAAAGATCAGTCGCATGTGCTGTTCCACAGTCAATAAAAATTCATTGATTAATCTTTTTGGTCAAAAAACACTCTATCGGCCTAATCACAGTCACATTTGTCCCTCTAAATTCTCTGCTGATTGAGCAGCACGAAGTAAGGTATGAGTGTGTTGAACGTATTACAGCTAAGATATTCTGAAATGCCACCTTGATGGTAATAACTGATACTCATGTCCATGTTTGTCATGTGATTTCTCCTTTGTTGCTGTCCAGATAAATATGGCACCGTGGTAGAGATTAGAGAGCTGCCAGTGTGACACATTTACTGAACAGATCCATTTCTGCCCGGTCAGGGTGGCAGAGTGACCTCCGGCTGCTGCTGACACATTCACACTTTCACACTTACTTTAACAGGCTAGAGCTAAGCCTCATTACACTTCCACACATTCTTCTGCAGCCCAGCAGGCGCAATGAATTAACAACACACACACACACACACACACACACTCACACACTCACACACTCACACATTCATTCTCAGGCTGTTGTGTGCTCTCTGTCTCTCTCTCTCTCTCTCTCTCTCTCTCTCTCTCTCTCTCTTTTCGTCACTTATCACATATACACACGCTCAAATTACAGATGCTGTTAGTCATGTCAGCTTTATTCACTTTAACCTTGGCACACTTATCATCACCCTGAAGCATATGAACGTTATGCCTAGGGAGGGTTTCATTAAGTTCATCACTGCTTGTGGACCCAGAGTGCACTCATTTATTTTAGACAGCACAAATACTGTACATTGTTTTTGCACAGCTGAGATACAGAGTACAGTTTTCAGTTTGTGCTGTATGTATTCGGCCAAGTCATGTCTAGGTCTGTCTAGGTCCTTATTGACTTGTTCATGACTAGTTCTTTGTTCATTTAACCTTGTGTAACCACTGTACTGGCACCAGCACACTTCCATTGAAGCGTTCACTTCTGTTTTTTTATTCATCATTTTTATGCATCCAGTCATCCAGCACTATGGTGATGCACTATATTGTTAGAAAGCTTGAAATCTCAGGATTAAATTCCTCCAAATCATTTTGTAATCTGTTATTCACAGCAGTCATGATCATTTCATTTGCAATATAAGCACCGAATGATCAGTATTTCATGCAATTATTCTGATTTAGGAATAATAAACTTCAGAGTGTTACCTTTCAAATAACCAAGATCATGGCTCTAGCCCAATGCATGTGGGAACAGAGCTCCTTTTACTTTGGTTATGCGGTTTCAGGCAAAAATGGGCCGACAGTTAAAACCCTCTTGATATCCCAGGTTTATTACATACTAAGGCTTTAATGAGTAATGACAGGGACTTCACCGCAAACTGGTTGAGCTAGTCTTAGTTTATGGAAGTGTGTAATAAAACTTTGGGTCCACCAGTGGGCCCTGGCCTTTAATTTATTTATATCTAGTTTCTTGTTCATTTGGCTAGTAAACATGGCTTGTTGCTCATTTATTTGCCTTGTTTGTATGTGGAGGCTTCAGTTGTTCGGTTGCTCTATTGCTAGCTAGTGTATCTGCTAGATTGTTTCTTCTGGCTAAATGGAAGCTTATTGCTGTGCTCAAGTGATGTATTCCAAGTATACAGTGGTGGACGAAGTACACAAATCATGTACTTGAGTTAAAGTAGAGATGCCCAAAGTTAAATATTACTCCAGTAATAGTAGAAATGTACTTAAATATCAAAAGTAAAAGTACTAAAAGATTTATTATTACTCTAATGTTCTGTTATCATTGTGGTAACAAGACTCTTGCTTCATTAACTCAATTTAGGTTAAAAGTATCTAGTGTTACTCTTGGTAAACCAATATTTTAATAGAATGTCATTATTTAGTATATTAAATTTCTATTAAATGTCTATTAAATGATTATAAGCATAATCTGTAGGTCTCTGTTTAGAAACATAAACTAGCAAAAACAAATTTGCTATAAAATGAAATGGTGTTTGTATAAATTCAGAAAAAAGACATGCCAGTCTGCATATGTGTACATATTTCTATATTGTGGTCTATTTACACAAAGCTAGGTTTGCTGCATCGTTTATGTTGAATAGACTCTCCCAAAATTTTACACTGCTGCACTGACGTTGGGTTGGTGTGTCTGACAGGTCAAAACAAGCTCAGAACAAAGTGCGCGCTGTGCCCTGATTGGTGTTCTTGCTTCACACTTCTTTGATTTTGACATGTTATGTTTTTATGCACACATAAACTAAAAGGAATGACAGATTTTGCAAAATGTAGTTTAGTAAAAAGTAAGATATTTGACTTTGAAATGTAGTGTAGTGAAAGTAAAAAGTCACCCAAAATGGAAATACTTCAGTGAAGTACAGATACACGAAAAAACTACTTAAGTACAGTAACCAATTACATTTACTTAGTTACCGTACACCTCTGCAAGCATATAATATAATATTGGTTTGGTTAACTTTGAATATTCCTTCTCCAGGACGTTGATTTTAAAAAATGACCTCCAAGATGTTAAAATTTAAAAAAAAAATGTTCTCTGAGGAATTTGGTAATGACTTAGTGATGTCATAGAAAGAAGTCAGCTGGTTGCTATCCTGTAGTGATGTCTTTGATGATCTCTCTGGTCTCTGATGTTAGCTAGCTGCTCCACTGACTTGTAAACAACCCCCTAAAATGAAGTTCTGGCTACACCACTGTAACAGACACTTCTGGCTAGTCAGCAGATTGCTAAATATAACAACAAAATCCAACAAAAACAGAGACATTAATATTAATAAAATATGAAAAGTGATTGGTGCCTGTTTCCCAGTTCTCCTTTAAGCCAATTGTATTCAGTTACATTGACGCATCCCCGGTAAAACTGAAGTGAAAGCTGGATTTGAAAAAGCTCAGGCTGTAGCAGCAGGTGTCTAATTCCAGCAGGATAGTGCAGCGTTAGGCCGTGCCCAGTCAGGTCCCCTCCGTGTGGGCTAGCGCTGACCTCCAGTGACTCTCTGGAGGGACGCTGCTGCAGCTGTTGCCAAGACTATTCCAGTCTAGTATTGTCTTCTTTTCACATACTGTTCTCTTTTTATCTTTCTGAAGTATTAGTTATACTGAGATTAAAAATACAGACATGCTTCAAGAAGGTTTCTACTACTACCGCTGTGTTTGGGGTAAGGGAACAAATGTCAGTCTGTTTACCTTTGCATAAATTGCACACCTCTACATTCACCAGCCACTTTATTAGAAACTCCTAGCTTATATTTCCACTTACTGTCCACTTTATGAGCTCCACGTATCTTACAGATCCACTTTGTGGGTGTACAGTCACAGAATGCAGCTCACCTGTTGCTCTACAATTTATCTCTCCCTCATTTTGCTCTACCCCATTCATCATTGTACAGTTTCTAAACATAGGCCTGCTGTTGTCCAGATATTATTTGGGTGGTGGATCATTCTCAGCACAGATAATGAGAGGTTAAGATTAGCCCCCCCCCCCCCCAAAAAAAAAAAAAAAAATATATATATATATATATATATATATATATATATATATATATATAAATATATATACACATCTTTCATCATATTTTTATTGTTCTTATATACACATATATATAAGAACAATAAGAATATGATGAAAATAATAGTATATTAACAGTCAAATTATACATGGAATACAATATTATTTCTGCTACTATTGATAATAATAATAATAATAACTATTGTTGTTTGTTGTTGTTATTATTATTATTATTTAGTTGTTTTTGCTACGAACAATACTAATTGTTGTGTATATATATGTAGAGTGTTTCATAAATGATTTTCGTGTTCAAGTAAACTGACATTCAACAGTAGACTTATTGTGTCTCTTATTGTGATAGAATTGGTGCTTCTGCTGAATGTGAGTAAAGATTTTGTGAGTGTTGACAAAAGTAAAGCAAATGAATGTGTGTGTGTGTGTGTGTGTGTGTATATGTGTGTGTGTGTGTATGTGTGTGTGTGTGTGTGTGTGTGTGTGTGTGTATGTGTGTGTGAAAGCACAGCCTTAATCTTGATGAATTGTAATAGCAGTAGCAGGGGAAAGGTCTGAATGTATTAGTGTGCAGGTTGTGTTTTGTTTGGCTGGCTTGGTCCTGAGGTCCAGCCATTAACATGCCTGATAGTGCTGACCTTTTGACCTTTCACTATTGGTGCACTAGACTGCATCACACTAGTGAAGAAGTAAAATGCTTATTTGTCAGAGTAATATATGAACGCTGGACGCAGAACCATTCAGCTGCATGGCTCTCAACACCACAGAGTTAGCCTTCAGTTTTTTTTGTTGTTTTTTTGATGACCCTAAGTGAGTTGGGAATCTGCTGTTTTCTTGTTTTACTCTCAGCTTTAAAAGTTGACGAATGACCAAGTATGCAGAGTAATTGCATTGTTACTGGCCTCTTAAGTCCACTCGAGCTGAAACGGGTGTCCGTTAGGATTCAACTATGTGTGTTCGTAAACCAATCTTCCAGACTGGAAGATTATTGCTCTAAAATTTAGGAAAACTGTGGAATGTCTGGCATGTCTGAGTGTCCGGGGATGCATGCAGTGTGTTTATGTGCCTGTGTGAGTGTGTTTGTATCTGAATATGTGTATATATGCGCATGAATGCGTGTGCATGTGGGAAACGTTTTGCAAATCAACTCCTCCAGTCTGCAAAGGTCCATTTACATACACATAGTTTTAGAGTGTGTAGTAGGCAGATGAAGTTACTGCTGGCTTCTTGAAGTACCTTCACACAATCACCATATCAGCACTAAAGCAGCAGTTTTGGATGTGAGATTCATTTAATTCAGTCCATATGTGCTGTTGCTGGCAAGTTATCTATACCACAGGCACACCGACATGAATTAATCCTGGTAGTAGCCCCTTAATGCAGAGGCTTTAGGGAGAACAGAGCTATAGAAATCTTAAAATTCCATTTTTTGACAAGGTACACACAATAATATATTGATATTTGATGATATTCGCTAAAAATATTGGCATCTGACAGATATTTAGATTTGAGTGATACATCAAATCAATATTTGATGATTTGGCCACATTTCTCCTTAATGCTAATCCAGCTGGATCTAGTCACAGTGTATACATACAGTGTTGGCAGATACGTACATGAAAAGGATCAGATCTTGAATTTAGCCCACAGTTCTTATATCAGTGCATCCTCACTTTTACAGTTCTTATATCAGTGCATCCTCACTTTTACAGTTCTTATATCAGTGCATCCTCACTTTTACAGTTCTTATATCAGTGCATCACAGAAAATCATTTATAGACTAATATTTACCACATTAGGAAATAACGAAATGTATTAGCAACCAAACAAGACATAGCAAAATCGTATTTAATTTGCCATAACAGGTCATAATTAACAATCAATGTCAATACCTAAATATTACTATTATTAATGGCCTATCATATATGTCCCATTTCACTGTTAAAGGGCCCATATCATGGACAAGTGAATTGTCCTCACTTTTTTAAAAATGAAATTTTTGTACCATGTAAATATTGTTAAAGTTTCAAGTCTTACAGGCACAGTAACAAAAAAGGCTGTTAAAGGGGTAAAGACAGGCAAAAAAATTGGCATGTGAAAATTATTTCTGGCTGTTTTGGCACCTAAATCCAAATAAATGTATTTTTACAAGAAAATGTGAGATATGGGCTATTTAAAGTATACACATCATTATTTCGTCATGTGCTACGAATTTATTGATTCATCATGCTGCAACAATTATTTGTGATATTTAAATATGCTTATTAAAGTTACCATTAAATTGCCTTTTAAATGGATTAAGTATTTAACATGTGCATGTTTTTGTTTTGTTCTGCAGGGTCCCCCCGGTGCTCCAGGCAGAGATGGCATGAAGGTACAGTGTGTTTTCAGTGTTTCCAGCACCTCTAACCTCTCTCCTCCACAGCCTTCCAGCCCCCCAGGCTGTTTTCCTCTAATGGAATGCAAAACATTCCCGAAAGCTGGATGAAGATGTTTAAAATCCGTTCAGTGCTATCAGTAATGAAATAAACCTTTGAGACAGAGAGCCAAAATAGAAAAAACAAAGTGAAAATGTTTCTCCATGGTTTAACAGGGATGAATTAATGACCCCTGTGGAGCAATATCTGAACATTCTGATTGTGTTTCTGCAATGGTAAATATGATTCATTGATTACACTGTGGAATATCAACAGACAAAACACAGAATTCCTCCATTTGCGAGACTGATTGCTGTTGCTGCTATGTTTGCATCATATTTATTTGGATCACTCACTGCAAGAACAGACAAATATACAAAATAGCACATCAATAAGCTATTTTGGCAATGTGTGCTGCCATACATCCATGTGTTATGTAAGCTTAACCCACATTTCCTTTGAATAACCTCCTATAAACCTACAATATGTGCCCTAAATTGGGCTTGTAAAGCTGAGTATTGGATCTAATCCAAGAAGCAATATGTTAGATTGCCTATAGTTGGCTGCACAGTTCTCTTGGATAAGACTGCAGCATTAAACTAGATTAAATTAATGCTTTTTGAATCTCAGTGAATTGAATCTCTTAAGTGAAGCTTCTAAAATTGTGTTTTTTCACCATGACGTTTGTGTAAGGTCAACATGGACAAACAGAAAGACTTCAGGTAGTCAGTAATAGTGCAAGTGAATATTTTGCAAATTTTTTCCAAATGAATAATAGAATAAGACTGAGTAACTAAAAATTATGAGGACGATTACAGATAACATGCTTAAAAATAGTGCCAGAAGTGGCAGAAATTATCCAGAACCTCCTTCAATTCCCTAAAGCAGCAGTTCTCAAGCTGGCTTCTTGAAGTACCTTTACACAATCACCATATCAGCACTAAAGCAGCAGTTTTGGATGTGAGATTCATTTAATTCAGTCCATATGTGCTGTTGCTGGCAAGTTATCTATACCACAGGCACACCGATATGAATTAATCCTGGTAGTAGCCCCTTAATGCAGAGGCTTTAGGGAGAACAGAGCTTAAAATTCAATTTTTTGACAAGGTACACACAATAATATATTGATAATTGATGATATTTGCAAAAAAATATTGGCATCTGACAGATATTTAGATTTGAGTGATACATCAAATCAATATTTGATGATTTGGCCACATTTCTCCTTAATGCTAATCCAGCTGGATCTAGTCACAGTGTATACATACAGTGTTGGCAGATACGTACATGAAAAGGATCAGAAGTGGCAGAAATTATCCAGAACCTCCTTCAATTCCCTAAAGCAGCAGTTCTCAAGCTGTTAGTTCTCAAACTCTGCTTTGGCTGTATCTAAAGATGATAAATTAAACATTATTAAAAATCAGTACACATGCCACCAAATCACAATTTGTGGCCATGGATTTTTTTTTTATTTCTGTGTAATTTAGTATTTGAGCTGTAAACAAAGACATTGAAAGTGGTTTAATGTGAACACTTTATATCACCTTTTATTTACTGACTATTAATAAGCTGTACAGCAAATGGCCAAGAATTTTGATGTTCTCATTAATTTTCCAAACTGCTGAACTCTGTTTTCCTTACCATGGTCAGCTACTTTTATGGCCAGATAGGTAAGCAGCCTATAGGAATGACCACAGCTCAGCTAAGTTCTCAGGTTTATGTTGTGTTTTTTGCCTGTATCTGTGTAAACGTTGCCATGGTGACAGCATCCACTGAAACCTGATGATGATCCAAGGATCTTTGTTAGTCTCTTTTATGTTTTAAGGTTAAAAACATCACAGTAACACAAAGAATGGCCATCTTACATTTTATAATTCGTTTGGTGGCAATTTTTTTCCCCTTGAAAAATCACCAGACCCTCCTGTAGCTGGAAATGTGAGTGTGAAGAACCCTTTTAACACTTAAAGAACACAATGTAAAGGTTCTACACTAATATTCTATACAAGTTAAAAGTTTTTCATACACTCTTAAAAAGATGGTTCTTCAAGCATGCTTTTGTTTAGAAAATGGTTCTATATAGAACCATGAACGCTCAAAGAACCCTTTGCATGATTAAAGGGTTCTTTGCATCATAAAAGTGTTCTTCAGACCAATGGTGAGTGTGTTGTCTATGGTTCTATATAGAACATTTTTTAAAAGCACCAAAAACGTTCTTCTATTATTATGATGTGAAGCTTGTAGCAATAGAAGAGCTCTTTTTGGTGCCCTTTTCAAAAGTGTTCTATATGGAACCATCTGCAGCACAGTCTCCATCACGATGCAAAGAACCCTTTAATCATGCAAAGGGTTCTTTGAGTGTCCATGGTTCTATATAGAACCATTTTTTTCACTAAAGCACCTTTGAGGTAATTTTTTTTTAAAGAGTGTAGAACTATGTCCAAACCAAGAACCATTTAGAAACCTTTATATTTAGCGGGGAATTCCACAGAATTTTCTAAATTTCTACATTAATTCAGTTGTTAAGATGCAAGAAAAGTCATTCTATGTGATTCAATGTGAAATCTGACATTGTAGAAAACTTAATCAGAATTACTTTGAAAAAGTCTGGTTCCATTGACTTACATTAAAAGTGAAGTGTGTTTTTTCCTTCTTCTGTAAAGTTATCATTTTGGAGATATGAGGTTTTGTTCTGACAACAGTGATATTTGTGTTGTAGACATTGTGATCTCTAGTTCCTATCACCACCACTGTAAAGAAATCAGTCAGTTTCACTACAATGGGCCATTTCACATCAATCCACTCTAAAAGACTTGGTTGTACATCTCAACTGCTGAATAACACAGAAATTTGGAAAAACCTGCTATTCCCCTTTGAGAGTGCGCTGTTGCTGTTAGTAGAGGTGTATTTGCACACACCTTTTGGACCTTGTTTGTAGATTCAGCTCAATTCAACAATTCAGTTATGTATTTCTTTTTTTTTTTTTGGAGCTTCTCAGGCACAGATCAAAAACATCTGGCACAGTTTACTAGTGCTGGATGACCTTTTGACCTTCCTTAATCCTTGCACTGGGGTCAGTGTCTGCCCGTCTACATCATGTGTGGCGCTTTATCGTCATACCTCAAGCCAAATGAGCTAGAGATCAGCTCCAAATGGGCCGCGCAACCAGCACTAGCATAACATTTACACAAACTCCACCATCAATGAACTCCTATTTTCAGTTTTGCCAAGCAGTTAAAGATGAAGGATATGGCATGGAATAGACCATGGCATGGCATTTAATGATATGAAATATGATATGAATATGATATTTAATCTGTCTAATGTTTGTAAACAAGCTGGAACAGAATGTTCAAACAGCAGTACCACATTAAAAAACAACGTTTTTTCTGCGATTTGTTCTCTATAAATGTTATCAAAATGATTATTCATCATTCATGCAGCTGGTCAGTGTTCTAGCAATACTGATGATAATAATATGCTGAGAAAAGCACATTGTGACATATTTTATCACAATAATGATGCCATATCTTCAGATTGCGCACTCCTAAAAGCCACACATTGATCTAGAGAACAAAGCGCAGTGTAAAAGTGGAGCTGGAGTGAAACGTGGAGGGAGGTGTGGGTTTGGAAGTGAGAGTATGTGGCTTGTTTTTTCATGTGTGATCATGTTACTGGGAGATAACAGAGTAATAACTGTCCTGTAAGGCTTCTCATGGTTTCTTCACTGTAATCCCGCTAATGCAAATATTTGTTTGGATTCTCCAGGGGGAGAGAGGGGCTCCTGGACCTTCCGGACCACCAGTAAGAAGCTCTAATCATGCCACTTCTTCTCATGGTGTCTCTCTTTCCTCTCTTTCTGTCTATCTCTCTCCTGTCTCTTTTCTAATCTGTACACTGCCCATCGAAAGTTTGGGGACTTTGGGGTTCCCAGCAATGCTGTCAGACAGATATTACTCCATATTTACAATGAAGATGTTTTTGTATCATAAAAGTACCTTTTTCATTGTACCTGATTTTTGATTACTTTTGATTATTGAGTCACTTAATGAGTAATGTTAACATCTCCCTCTTGGTATGTGTAATATAGATACAGAAAGGCTAAGGTACAGCCTCCACAAGGTGAGGTTGGTTTAACACACTGTTACAACTAAGCCCCCCAAATGTAATCAAGGAGCGTCCACATGCCCCTTAAATTTAAGTTTTTTTTTTCATTTATTTGTTTATTCTTAGATTTACAGAAAAGTATACATAAATAAACATAAAATCTGGCCTATGCAAAAGTTTTGGCACCTCATATATATTATGTTTTGGCTCCCAATATGTTACTTGCCAGGTAGAGCAGGAGTGTCCAAACTTTTTTACAAAGAGGGCCGGATCTGACCAAGTCAAAAGAAGTGAGTGCTGAAATATTGCCCACAAATTACATTCAAATTTTTAGGTTTTCAAAATATGAAAGTACAAACCATGTAGAGCAATGACTTGAAATGAGCGTATAGTTGGCGATCCGTTCTGAGAATTCAATGAATGTTCGGTTTTGCTAAATTATGCTCTATTCAGGAATCACTTTATTAAATGAAAGGAGCAGATTAAACAGCATTAACAGCTACAGTTTTGTTCATCCTTAAAGGGCTAACTTTGTTACCACAGTGTGGCACAGTGTCTGTGGGCCGTATTTGGCCCTGGGGCTGGACTCTGGACACCCCTGCAGTAGAGGATTCTCTCTTTAAAAATCAAGAAAACATAATTTGACCAGTCCACACAAACTTTTCCACATGACTGTATATCTAATGTAAATAAAATATATTAAACTTTTTATCATGCTGGTATTTGCTGTACTCTGTGGCCAATGTATAGCACAGCCTCTTTCCCTCAGTCATGCAGGAATCTTTGTGTTTACATTGGAAAGCTCATCTGGTTCATCAACTTGTATTGAATTAATTTTCTTTGCATCATTTGACCATTTTAATTTCCAGTGGATGCTACAACTAGCCCCTCACTCGGGAACTATTAACCTTACTATTTTCCCTCTCGTGTTTATGGATCATGCCCTCTTTGCTTGTACTGTATCTTGAGATGCTGTTTACAGTGAGTTCTAAGAGTTTGATCCGCTGTACCTGATCCACACAGCCTGTTGCTAAATGCAAGAAACAGAGCAGAAAGTGAGTAATGGGAATTCTGTCCTGGCGCTCACAAAGAACAGGTTATGACTCTTTTTAAGGCTGCATGCATGTGACCCCTTCTGTTAGGAGAAAGAATCCCTGCTGGGAGCCGTCAGGATCAAATGCTGAATCTGTCAGCGAGGCAGATCCTGCATTTGAGCTAACAGTAATGGGGCTGCTACATGCTCACTGGGGGCAGTTCTAGATAGACTCCTCCAGCAGATCCTCTACAGTTTGACATGGCCAGAGCATGACCTGTCAGGGTTAGTCATAGGGCCAGTCATGAGTGAAGTTCTGAATGTTTCTATTAATAATAGTAATAATAATAATAATAATAATAATGATAATAATAATGATAATGATAATAATAGTTGGTGACCTTATGTGCAGCTGCTCTAGAATGTCCCATTCTATTGGTTTTCTTTATCATATAAGCTGTGTGTACGCAGGTGGTGCACCTTAGAATCTGGATACTTATCAACATGTTGTGTAATTGACACACAAAATATTACAAAATATATTCAACTATTTTGCCATTATTGTCAATAAAATGTAGATCAGTTTGTGTTGGGTCATTAATGATGAAGATTGGATTAGATTGGAGAAACCCTCATGCATTCAGTGGTTAAAATACAATAGTTGTAGTCCCATAAAATATGATCTACTTTTATTATGAAAACTGGAAGAACTAAAGGGGTCAAAGATACATCTTGATAGCATAAATACAGTCTGATTGCAGATACATGTATATAATTATTAATATAAATCTGAATTCATATAATATATTCATATAAAATATAAACCTGTAAAATGTCACAACTTTCAAATAAGTTACACGACCTTGACTGAGGAGCACCAAGAATGTTAGAGGTTATATTAAAATTTGTATCCAGTTTACAAATTAAAATAAAAGAATGAAGTTACAGTGAATTAATATACACAAGAAAGCTTTGATCAATTTAATATCCAGAGTGAAGTTCCAATAAAATCAATATACAAAGATTTATATTAAAAACAGTTACAATCAAATGAATATCCAAAATGAAGTTATAATATTTCAAAAGGGGTGATGAAATTTCCAGACAAATAACCTGACAAGAAAGGACTGTAAATATATAATTATTATACATATTTAACACTTAACTTCTTCCGTACCCAAAATTTTTTTTTTAATATTATATCTATTATTTATATTATGCATTTTTATATTATATATATTAACATTGTACTAAATAAAAAAGTAAAGTATATAGTTTTGTCCCGAGTTTATAATATTTAAATCTTTTTTGTTATTGTCTCTGGCCATGAAATAACAAAAATTATTAATAGGGCAAATATTTTCCAATTTTACAAACATGTTGTGTTGCGTTGTTATGTTGTGTTGTTTAGGGCCCTCCAGGATCTTTTGACTTTCTGTTGCTGCTGATGGCCGACATCCGTAACGACATTGCGGAGCTGCAGAGTAAAGTGTTCGGCAGGCAGATGCATTCCCCTGGCGAGGAATTCCTCAACAACGCCGATTTCTGGAAGGACAGTCAGGACAGCCTAGACTTCGGCTCCGGAGAGGACTACAAATTCCAGAATCCTCCCAGAAGCAAGCGGAAACCATCCAGCACTTTAACTGACCCTGATTAGATTATCTAATGGTGCAGTCAGACAGTCCTTATACAGTCAGAAAATTGTCATGTCACAGGTTTTTGAAACCCATTACTGGAGCCATACATACAGTAAACAGACCAGTTGGTCAGATTATCACATAAACAGCATCTGCTGGGATGGTGCAGTGGCAGCTACTTGCACAGTGTTTGAGCTGTAAGCCCTTTTTAAACACTTCGCATTGTTTAGTTGAGCTGAATGCTTGACTGTATCAAATAAACATTTAAGCCATTCAAGTTTTGAACATGTCAGTGTAAAAAAAGAAATGTTTATTTCTAAAAGTAATCAGCAACATTTAGATTTCAAACATTGGTTTATGTGATGTTACTGTCATATTCCCCCAGTTTGTTTAGTTGAGACCAGCTCAACTAAAGAGTGTGATGTTTTTAAAAAAGTGTCACAGAAAAGTGTTTAAAACTTAAACATTTGGACAGAAGGCTTTAGACGCCGAGCACATATTCAGATGGCAGTAAGTTCACTTAAACGTGTATAACTGATGACATCTTGCACGTCAAATACTTTTTTGGACATCACACTGTTAACAACAGTTTGTCAGTTCAACGTAAAAGATTTTCTTCATGCACAAGCAATTTAACTGGCTTTATTAAACTCGTACATAGTCATATGTGTAAGTCTGTGCACTCCTGGGCAAATGTCACATTTTGCTGATTTTCTAAGTGAACGTAAGTGAACACATCCCCTACAAAGATCACACTTTTGCACACTTTAATGCACAATTACTGTTACTAAATTGAACATATTGGGGAAAAACAGAACAGGGGTGTCCAATCTTATCTGCAAAGGGCTGCTGTGGCTACAGGTTTTCACTCCACCAAAGAAGGAAGTCAAACCAGCCCTTTGTGGATAACAATGGACACCCCTGAAATAGCGCATAACATGCAGCCTGGGCTAAATTTATTGCACATTTTACATTTTTTGCTATGTACATTGCTATAAAATGTGCAGAAAAATGTCATATGTACAGTCTCAGAAAAAAAGGTATGAAACTGTTACCAGGGCAGGACCCCTCTTGTCACTGGGGTGGTACCCTTAAGGGTACATCTCAGTACCTTTACTCAGTACCTGCACAGAACCTTTATTTCTTGCAGTGTAGGTGTGTTCTCTATGTTCACTTCTTGTCAGTTTAAAATCAACCAGTCATGATGTCAAATAATACTTAAAAGGAATATTATGAACATAACTGAGCAAAATTTCACAACAATTCACTCCACAAAAACAGAGATCAGTTTTCACATTTTCACATAGTTTATTTGTGTAGTATTTGTTGTATAATGGCCTTTACTGTGTACTGTGTTGCCATGACATCAGAGAATGTTCTGGCTACTGATGTTGGTAAACTCAACTTTTTTCTCCTCCAATCAAGTGCAACTTCAGAAATTCATGAGGTTATGAGGACTGTCTGATCACACCTATAGCATCACATCAATACCTGTCTTTCAGAAAGGAATGAACTGACGATAAGAAGAGAGATTGGTGTAGATCAGTGTTTTCCAGCTCTGGTCTATGAAACTGTGGTGGACTGCCGGCTGGAGCTGGAAACACTGGTGTAGATATCACAGAATGAATTTTATTTAACTTCATACTCACATGAATGTATTTCTTTGTATGAAATTCTATTTTTTTAATATAAAAGATGTACATATTTATCATAAGTGTATTTCAAATGAGTCTTTTGTCATACAAATTACAGCAGATAATAGATGCGTTAAATGCCAAGCAATTCAGGTATACTTCATCACTTATCATTCATAAATCAGCCATGTAAAATTTAATTACACAGATTGTTATTAATTTTAATCTTTGAGATGTAAACAATGTTATTCAGAGTAGTTTAGTGTGAAATGGTTAATTGTAGAAAACTTATCAACTGATCTCTTAACAGTGGGAACCAGGGGTCGCAGTGTCTACAACACAAATATAGTCATTTTATTTACTATCCAAAACCTAAAATCACAGCATGTAAAAACAGTTTATTTACAGACTCTAAACATCCTGCTAAAGCCTGAGTAGACTGATAAATCAATGTGATGATCAGTTATTAATCTCAATGTTACTGAGCTCTGCTAAAGCCTGAGTAGACTGATAAATCAATGTGATGATCAGTTATTAATCTCAGTGTTACTGAGCTCTGCTAAAGCCTGAGTAGACTGATAAATCAATGTGATGATCAGTTATTAATCTCAGTGTTACTGAGCTCTGCTAAAGCCTGAGTAGACTGATAAATCAATGTGATGATCAGTTATTAATCTCAGAGTTGCTGAGCTCTGTTAAAGCCTGAGTAGACTGATAAATCAATGTGATGATCAGTTATTAATCTCAGTGTTACTGAGCTCTGCTAAAGCCTGAGTAGACTGATAAATCAATGTGATGATCAGTTATTAATCTCAGAGTTGCTGAGCTCTGTTAAAGCCTGAGTAGACTGATAAATCAAAGTTATTTATCTCAGTGTTACTAAAGTTTTGAGGGATGATCAACCTGAATATCTCAGTAGTGCACGTGTTCACGAGTGATACGTTTATGGGTGTAGTACTCATCCATGCATTTCAATAACTGAACATACATGCCATTAATTGAAAAACATATATATGCCCATTTTAAAGTCAGATTTGCAGAACTTTATTTTGATATTTGATAATTAAGTGATTTTTTTTTTCATGAAGCATGTTAACAGAAGAAAAGACATATTACGTGAAGACCCCCTCCAAAAAATGTACAGTGAGGAAGAGTGGGAATTAAATAAAAATAAGTCATTGGTAAACTGACCATTAGGTTTGAGTCAGTGATTAGAAATGGAAAACATTGGCAGCAGCTCTATGCCTGGGCTCTGTAAAACTGTAAAACTGCTATGTGCAAGAAAATATGTGATATTGTCTGTTTCACATAAATCAGGAAAGCCTTTTACAAGCTCTAAATGGCATAGTTTAGAACATAGAACATAGTTTAGAACAACTGAAAAATGTTCATCAGTGTTATCTAGGCACTTACATATGCTACAAAGATTCTACTGTATAGGAGTGCTAGCAGAAATGGGCATTATCATAGATACTTTTTCCTTGTTTTTGGCTTTTTTTAGCATTTAAGGCCTGAACTGAAGGCCTAGCTCTAACAGTCTTGGTTTGCTGCTGAATAAGTACACACTCCAGGATATCTCATACTACTGTTCCTCACTAGAAAAAACAGGACAGCTGTTCACCAGCAAAACCAGCATATCATCATTGATGTAAAGAAAACTTTATATATAAAATGTTAATCAGAAGGAAAAACATTATTAAATTGTAGTTAAAGTTTATTAAAAGTAAAAACAAAAAGTAATTTTTAACCATTTTGATTTAATCCCGTCATCATGAAATGTTAACATAATATAAAGGTAACTGGAGTTTTCAATTTTTTACAATGTAAATAATACAAAAATAGAGATATAAACAGAAGTCCATGAGCTTTTGCTATAGATTTCTGTATTGTTGCCTCGAGAAAATGAGTTAATTATCTTGTGAACTCAAGATAACAATTTTATCACAAGATAATGAAATTGTTATCTCAAGACAACTGTTTTATCTTGAGATAAGATGATTAACTTGTTATTTCAAGATAACAACTTTATCTTGCAACAACAGGATAAATAATTCATTATTCCAAGTCAACAACTTTTTATCCAAACATAACAAGATAATAAACTTGTTGTTTTAAGATAACAACTTAGTTATCTAGTGATAACAAGATAATAAGCTCATTATTCCAACATAATAACTTTTGTTATTTTGAGATAACATGATAATGAACTAGTTCTTTCAAGATAACAATCCATAACATTATAACTACCTCATGGCCTCTTCAGACTTCCATTACATAAGGTTTTTGTGTGACAGCGATAATATGTTGTCTTTTGGAAGCAAGTATACACTGGTCAACTAGCATGACCATGCTGGGTAACCAGCTAAAGCACCACTAGACCAGCATAAACCAGCTTAGACCAGCATGGAAAATACAATACCAGTATGTCAGACCACATAAGCAAGTTCAAAGTAAGTCTATTTGAGATTCAGCATACTGTAAGGCAAGAGGGTGATGGTTTCGACACTTAGGTAAAATAATAGTAATTGGAGGAATATAAGCTTCCATGATAACCTGGTAGCAAAACTAAAGAAAGCAAACTTCAGAAACCAGTCTTAGCTGGTCAATGGGAAAGGGTATTATTTTTCAGTTGTTTCGACTGAGTTATTAACCCCCTGTTGCCTGTTGTTGCCTCAGGGCAACAAACTTATTTTCCTCACATTACAACAACATGATATGTATTTACTGATCATGAAAGGGTTCATTAATAAGGGAAGAGTTTGAACACACCAATAAAAAGTGTGTACTTGGTAAACATTAGAATCTTTTTGACATTTTGAAACATTTCTTGGGGATGGTTCAGCTTTAGGATGACACACATTACGGCACCAGACAATGTCCCTCAGAAAAAACATAATTTTTCATCAGTTCCAAAATACAATTCACATCTAATGTAAAATTAATTTACATTTTCAACCATAAAATATCACAGGCATGATGAGGGACAGGTGGAAAACAGGTGGAAACAATCAGGGGCGGAGTCACGAAACAAGGGGGCAGGACAGTGAGGTAAATACAAATGCATGTGGACAAGACTGGAAAGTAAACAAGAGCACATGCATGATTGGGAGGGGCCAATCGTGACATAAACAAAGCACCACAGTTGCAAACAAAACAGCATGTGAGGGAACAGTGCAGTCATTATACATTTTTTTCAGTTTGGTTATGTTTATGTAAATTATGTTTTATTTATAATTTTGAGGATTTTATTTCTTTAGGAAAGTGGAAAGCAAATTTGATCATTTTTATATTTAAAGAAGTGTTATTCATTGGCGCACAGTGTTGCTTCAAGGCAACATATCCCAAAAGGATCCTTTTTTTGGTTTATTTTGTACTTTAATAATCATCAGTTATACCTTTTTTTCAAACATTACTCTCATAATGCATCCAATAGAGGTTTAACATTATTAGTGAATCAAGCTAATGGAAGAGGACAGAAGAGCGAGAATAATATTGTGAGGCTGCTTTCGCCCGGCCTTCTGAGAGAATGTCTGGAGCTACACCCGATGACGAGAAGCTTTGATGTTTTGGGAGTGGAGTGTGAGGGTGGTCCCCCGAGTCCAGACACTCCTAAACCATCTTCATGTTTTCATTGGAGACATACTTTCTCTCACACTATCCTGTCATTTTCTGTGGTTGCCTATCTAGTATATCCAATATGATCCTGTATGGACCACACCAGCCTGCACCCTTTGCACTGACCCATCGCATTTACAGTGTGTAAATATAACAGCATTTTATTATTCAATATTTAATGCTGTACCCACACAATACAACAGTCCATAAGAGAAGGTTTAATCCACTACTGAAGTCACTGATATAGAAACAGAGAGCCATGAAATGGCAATTCCACCAAATGCTCAAAATGGCTGCATAAAATAAGATGTAAACAAAGTCATTCAGAGTGATTTGATATGAAACTGTTCACTGTAGAGAACATTTCTTTACAGTGGTGGTGACAGAAACCAAGGGGTTACAGTGTCAACAGTGTAAGTATAGTCATTTTATTTATTATCCAAAACCACAAGAGAATTTACACATCTTCTGACCTTTTATACACACGTTGATAAAGATAAAATTGATGTAAATCTGAAAAAAAGACCTAACAATCTATTGTATATCTATCATAGAACAATATCTCAGATATGAGGCAGCATATTCATAACCATTTCATGTAACTTTGTACAATCTGTGATTTACCATTAAAACCTGCAGACATCTAGTTTCCATCACCTCTGCTGTGACTCTGATTCAATCATCTCATATCATGTCATTCATATTTTATACCTGAATGATTTGTTTGCATCTTACATATTTAATTATGCAGAATTGACTGATTATTTCTCACTGTACAGCGCAGTGGATGATTGTTTATTACTATTTTAAGCACTAGGTGGCAGCATTTGCACACAGTTGCTGTTTTAATACTGGAGAACAAAATAAAGACTGACCACAAGGTGGCAGAGAATACCCACACACATGCAGACCGACTGCAAACCAGACAAACAATGGTCTCTATTACAATTTACAGTTTTCAAATTTCAGAAGTGTTGCTGTTTACATGCTGTTAAAAGCATGAAGTGGTCATTGATAAATCTGCTTTTACTGGGGCTGTGCTATAGAATCAGTGTTAACTTACAGCCGGATATTTGGCTGTTTATTAATGAACTGGACAAAATGACATGCAACAGTATGTCACATAGCCACTTTTATGCATTTGTATGGATTTAATATTTCATATACTGTCAGAAATGACATAAACAAGTGTATTAGATTCTTTAACAACTCCACACGGTTTGAGTTTATATGCATTTTCTTCAGCCCAACTGATGAAAACGTGCCGAATTCACATTCTGCTTGCTGTGATATAAACATATGATTGTGAAAGATAAAAAATAAATAAATAATTCCAGCTAGCTTATGGAATAATTGTGACCGGAGTCAGGTGCATGTAGAGTAAGCGCAACTTTCAAAGTCACTGTAATAGAATATATTAATGTTCTTTATTTGAGGTTACTGAGCACTGAAATGATAAAGGGGATTTCCTCCCATTTTTCCTAAAGTTTTACATTAATTAATTACATTGCTCAGATGTAAACAGTCATTCAGAGCGGTTTGATGTGAAAATGAGAAATCTCTCCGTTCATATTATGTCTACAATGCAAATATAGCCATTTTATACCTATAAGCCTACATGTGCCTTTTGAGTTGTTGTATGTGTAAAATAGTTCTTTGGGGACTATTTTGTGTGCTTGTACCCTGCATGTACGTTTCATGCCAAAATCTATGCCAACACTGTTGTGAAACAATATCTCTGTTATCAGCCTGTGTATTCATAACCATTTCTTGTGCTAACTTTCTGTGAGGGAGTTTTCAGAGGCATTAAATTCTTTGAACATCTGGTTCCTATCACTACCACAGTGAACAACCCTGCTTCTGTACGTTTCTCTAGAATGAAGCATTTCACATCAAACCTCTGACTTTGTTTTACAACTGATGACTGAATTATGTAGAATATTTTGAAAACAAAGGAATTCCCCTTAAGTTAAATCAGAAGTGCTGCTCGTGAAACTGAACAAATCCATGCACTGGCTGGAGCTCCATAAAGCAAAGCCAGACCGAAATGACCAGTTTGTAACCAATGTTGTTTGTAATGAAAACAGTAAAGTCTTATTTTTTTATACTCTGCTTATTTTTTTTTAATATATTGATGTTGATTAATATTTATTCTAATATTTTGTACAACACTAGCTAAGCCATGTTCCCTGTCCCTGTAAAATAGTTGACCATGACCATCCACAGACGTTTAAGTACCGCACACCAAATTTATGCCACTCTGACTTTTCCATTCTTCTGTTTGTTCCCTTTACCCCTTGTTCAGACGCAGACCTGAAGCAGAGGCGTGCGGCTTGGCATTTTTTGGGCACGGCATCTAAACCCAAAACCATTAGACTGTCTCACAGGACTAATTAATGAGGGCCTACGGACAGTAAACCCATTCAGCAGCAAAAGAATGCCTCAAAAAATTAATCCATGTTAAAATTTACGCCCCATCAATGTCCACACAAAAGCCTGACACCCGTTCCATGTCTCGCAAGCAGTTATTCGCTCCAGTTCCCTCTTCTGTAATTAAAAATCATCCCTTTATACCAGAGCCGCTTCCTCACCAGCGTTTACTTCGTTTCAATATGTTTTCACCCTCAACTGAGCAAGCATTCTGTAGCTAGTGTTCCTCTTCAGTGAGCCTTAAAATGACCAGTCACCTCCTCTCAGCACTAAACCAGCCTGTCTCTCACTGCAGATCAAAGGGCTATAGACTTATACTGAACAACTAGACATGGTTTGAGGCACGGCACAGTGTTAAGTGGTGGGGTATAAAGTCATATGCAAAAACTGAACAAATTTGTTTAAGAGAAAATAAATGAAAATGTTCTCTACAGATAACACACTTAATATGACAGGTTTTCTGCTAATTTTAATGTCTATTTTTTTCTGAAAATATTGAACAAAATTAAGACATAAAAACATAAAATATAAAATGCGCCACATTTTATATGTTTTCCCCAATATGTAAATAGGAATTGTGCATTAAAATGTGAAGAAATGTGTTCTCACTCAGAAAACCAACAAATCATGTAACCAGTGGTGCCCAAACTTTTGCATGGGCAGACACCAAACATGTCTTTGCTGATCAGTTACATTTCTAGAGACATCAAGGCCTTCAGAGAAGAGCTAATGATTTCTGGGATTGAATTAAATACATGCTTGTAATTTTTTTATTAGTATTACTTAACTCAACCATGCTTGTATTTAAACTCTGCACATATGACAGTACTAAACCTGTTTGATTGTTAAGGGGTTGAATTCTTGAAATGACACCTGGAAAACCATATAGCCATAATTTTTTTTTCTCTGTGATGCTAAGAAAATACAGCTCAGCTCTCCCATTGGTTAGGACTTCAGGAGCTAGACTGAAGGCCTAATGCGTTCAATTAGCTACCAACATAATTAGAAACTGGCAGAGGAATCAACTGATCATGTATTGATTTACAATGCATGAGACCAGTTTTGGTAAAAAAACTCACTCTAGACTTTCTGTAATTTCTAGATAAAACACTTACTGCAAATATAATAAGCAGCCTGACCAGTGCATTTAAGTCAGCTGTTAGAAATGGAAAACCATGGCAGCAGCTGTAGTCCAGGACTCTTTACTGAAAGACTGGCTGTAACACTGCTACATACAAGGGAAACTGTGTGCTAATGTCTGTTACAAGCTAAAAACACAGAATGTCTTTATAGGCAGACATCCAAGGTACAAAATACAGGGAGTCCTGTACCCCCTAATAAAACTCTTGGCCCCTGAAATTGTCTCAAATCTGTCTCAAGGTGGTACCGGAGCAAATTGGTTCACCCAGTTGGTTAGACTAGCAACTGTAACTGTGCCTGGAATACCTCTGAAAAAAATGTACAATATGCTGTGGCATATTTGTACATCTGAAAACTTGTCCAATTTGGTGGAAAGAAGGAACTAATTTTTCAAACCAAAGACAAAAGAGGTAAAAGATTTCAATTAATGTGCGAAAGAATGCATTACTAGAAAAAAAGCATTTTCAAAGGAAGAAGTGCTAAACCAAACATTTTGTTGCCATTTAAGTTAGCATCAATGCTGCTATGGCAATTTAGCATAGTACTAGAATCCCATAGGGGTGCTAACAGAAATGAGTTTTATTTTAGTGTTTTTCCTCTGAAGGCATGGCTCTAATATTTATGGTCTGTCACTGATTTTTGTGAAGGATTTTTTTTCACCAAAATACATTAAAAGGCCTGTATTTTAGGCCACTATGACTCCACTTTAAGTATTTGTGTTAAATTATGTACCGAAAACAATGACTAATAATATGTCAAAGAAGGTGAGGGGAAATTAGGTTTTCCATGATATAGGCCCTTTAAAAACGTAGCTGCACAGCGGGGATTCGTCTTCTGGGGAGGTTTTATGAAGTTAACATGCTGTTTCCTACATCATTCAGCTACAGCTGCAGAAAAGCACGTCATTAATGAGGTCCCGTTCTGTCCTGTTCTGTTCTGTTCTATTGGCCGAATGGGTCGGAGCTGCTTTGTGTGACATCGTCCTTTGAAGTATCAAACAATGTCATTAAATTCATTTCGACAGCTGGGGGCCAGCAAGGCAGCCACTGACTTGTTTAATGGTACAACATTATTTACATGTTGTTCATTGAGACAGGCACAAAGGCGCCATTCTCCCAGGCCCAGGGCGACTTGGGAGGTTCTGTAAGTGTCGCAATTAACATGAGATAAGACGGCCCTTGCACACAACGAAGCTTTCCCACTTCACGCGATTAAAAAAAGGAGGAGAAAGAGATGGGAAGAGGTTGCAGGGAGGGGCTGAGGTGAAGGGGTGGGGTGGGGGTGGAATTTGGCAAGAAATTTCTGCAAAATCCCATCTGGAAGTAATTAATGGACAACTGATTGGTGTACAAGGGCCAGCCTTAAAAGATTTCAAATATTTGCTGAAGTGCCCCTTGTTCCTAATTATATCTCACTGGTTGCGGCTCTCATTATTTAGAACTGCCCACTATGTGAGGTGGGGTGGGGGGAGGCCCAGTAAGAGTGAATGTGGTTCCCCTCCTTCTTTTTGCTCAAACAGCATCAAACTAATGCTTAATGGCAGAGGCTGAATGAGTTACTGTGTTGAAATAAAGACATTAATGAGGTAATTTTATTAGTGAAGCTCATCCTGCGGGGGGGAGCGGGAGGGGGGTACCCATGCACGGACAGCCCTGATGGAGGAAATTAGGGTTTCACTCTGCCTTAATTAATGCCTTTAAGAGATTAAGTGCAAGCACCAAATTAACTGCCCCAAAAAACTTTCATTGAGAAAAAAGAAAATTCATTGTTGCTCTCCCATGTAATTACAGGACAGTGCAAATTCAATTTTAATGAGGCGAAAGCCACTCCTTTGGCTTTTTCTTTTTTTTCCTAGATAGAGGGAGAGAGAGAAAAAAAGAGAAAGACTGAAAGCTTGCTCTTGTTAAGGCCTAAGTTTAAGGAAGCATTTCTCCCACAATAGCTAATTGTGCATGGCCCTGGAGCCTTATGGACACAGGTAAAGACTGAATAGTCCTCTCCCGGGAGGCCTTGCTGCAAACCACAACAAAACTGAGTCCTTAGAGAGAAAAACAGAAAAAGAGAGGTAGAGGGAATGAACAGTGACAGGGAGAAGTAGACGGGGCTTTAGAGGAGTGAGTGTTCCTGTAGCTTAACTGGTGGATCACACCAAACCGTACCTTTTGGCACATAAAACACTGTAAGTATGGTGCTACCTATAGATTTGTTTTTATTCTGCACAAGTGAACAGAGTCAACATGAATGGTTTAACATGAATGACTCACAGTGGTTCACAGTGGTGATGATAGGAACCAGACATCTGCCTCTAAAAGCAACCTCACAGAAAACTATGACATGAAATGTTAAATGCTTTAATGAAGGTTTTGATAGATAAATATCTGTAAATATTTATTTAGGTCATAAAAATACATACAGGACATTGTATAGCACCCAAAGAAAGCAGAGTTACTCCCAAACTCCCAAAAAACGAGTGGAATAATGATCTGGACATCCTAACATTTCCTCCTCTTCCATTCGCAGACTTTCCTAACTGGTGTGAGGCTTAAGTGCCTGTTCCTTTAAGTAGGTCTTAAGTCACTCAAAGCCCAGGTACAATTTACACATGGGACTTTTCCTCAGCGTTCTTGGGGTCTTTGAGTACAACTACAGTATTATCCAAAAGTGTGACTTGAGAAAATGACATTTACAGCTATTTATCTGATTAGTAAACATTTTGTTCATTTGGAAAAAACACTGAGTAAATACAAATAAACATTTCTACAATATACTGTAATTTTATATGTCAGTGTTCAAAGCAAGTAATGCCGAACTGTTCTCGACTACAAAGCCGAATTGCTAGCAGTGCTATGGTTAAGTTGAAGGGGGGAGATAAGGGACAGTCCTGGCGAGAGCCATGTATGAGGAGGAAAGACAACAAGTGAATGCCATCAGTCCATTTGTGGTTGATAACGACAAACAAGATGAAAACATTACTTATTGACAATATTGGAGGCATAGTTCACCCATTTTGAATATCAAAATCTATGTTCGCATCACTTCTGACTGAATAGAAATTATAAAAATGCACCCTGTAGGTCCAGAAACAGCCTTTTCCTGAGGCAAATTTTGATCATCATAAATATTACAAATAAAAGCTCCGAACAACATGTACAGGTTCACATGTCATTATGTCAAATGGCTGTATTTACATTGTAGACATAATACCACGGAAAAATAAACTGAAGTTTCTCCACAGTGGAGCGTTTCTCATTAAACCGCTCTGAATGATTGTTTACATCTCAGCAATTGAATTATCCATCCATCCATCCATTTTCCAAGCCGCTTCTCCGTCAGGGTCGCGGGGGGGAGCTGGAGCCTATCCCAGCAGTCTTCGGGCGGAAGGCAGGATACACCCTGGACAGGTCGCCAGTCCATCGCAGGACAGACACACAGACAGTCACTCACACACTCACACCTAGGGACAATTTAGCACACCCAATTGGCCTGACTGCATGTCTTTGGACTGTGGGAGGAAACCGGAGAACCCGGCGGAAACCCACGCAGACACGGGGAGAACATGCAAACTCCACACAGAGAGGACCCCGGTCACCCGGCCGGGGAATCGAACCCAGGCCCTCCTTGCTGTGAGGCGACAGCGCTACCCACCACGCCACCGTGCCGCCCGCAATTGAATTATGTAGAATTTAAAAAAGAATTTCCCTTTACATGTTCAGTCTTCAGTATCTTTAGTTAGGCATCTCTTTATTTAGACTCTTTCTTGACTCCAGGCTTTTTTTTCTCAAAGATATGAGAAGCTACAAAAGAGGCTGGTCACAATTACTGCATAATCACCACCACATTTTTTAAGCAGACTAGAATTACATTTTTTACAGTTGTTAGCCTTCACAATTATATGTTTATGTTGCAGTAAGCAAAACATGTATTAGATGCGTTTCATGTGTATGGTTGCAGAAAATACACATAAATAAAAGAAAGCAGAAAACACACTTATAGATGCCCCTCCCCCCCAAGCCCCCAAAAATCATTCCCTCAACATCAATAACTCTGCGATGTCCACTGTGGAATCAAGTCCAAATCCAAGAACCTGAAGTGCGAGACGAACACTGTCTTCATCGTCAAGAGAGCCAGCAGAACATGTTCTTCCCGAGACAGCTGAAGGCCACAGGCCCTGATGATGCAGTTCTACACAACGATCATTTAGTTCATCCTCACATCATCTGTAACCATCTGGTTTGATTCCTCCACCTCATAAGAACAAGCCAAACTCAGCACATAATCAGGACAGCAGAGAGGATGATCAGATGTGGACTGACTAAAACTTCAGGATCTACAGCAGCAGGGTGTTGAAGCACACTGACAAAATAACCGCTGACCACTCTCATCCTGAACATGACCTCTTCCAGCTGCTACCCTGTGGTAGAAGATACAGGGCCATCAAAACCAGTACAACCAGATATGATAACAGCTTTTTCCCCAGAGCTGTAGCTCATTAACCACAGTGGAAACCTCACACTTTGAACTTAAACTAAGCCAAACAAACTTTCTTACTGTATTATAGTAACTCCTCTCAACTCATATTCTTATCTGCAAAGTACAGATGTTCAGATGTCACTTTAGCTCCTCTCCAAGGCTCCTTATTATTTTTATATGTATTATATTTTTATTTTATTTGTCTCTTAGTTAAATTCTCATTAACAGTCTGTATGCTTGTCTGTTAATTATATTACATGTCATACATGTGACTCACCAAGAATAATTCCTTGTATGTGTAATATACTCAGTGAAACAAGGTGATTCAGATTCTTATTGAATATTGAAGATTGAACACCCCTAGTAAAATTACATGAAAATAAGTCCACTTCCTCTTTACTGCAAATTTACATATTACATTTTCTGCTCAATTCCTAGTTTTGGTTGAGTTTAAAATAATTGAAAATAATAAAATATAAAATGTGCCATAACTTTCGTAGAGGCTACATTTTATGATTTTTTTGTTGATTTTCAGCAAATAAACAGTAATTGAGCAGTGAATTCTCTGTAGAGGGTGTGTTTACTTATTTTTACTTAGAAAATCAACAAAACGTCTTTTGACCAGGGGTGCTTACATTTTTGCACACACCTGTATGTAGTTTTCCTTTGGGAAAGTAAATATAGTGTACCTTTGAGGGTACATTTGCATTGACTGTAACAGAGATGTGGCACTTATTTATCACTTTATATATTATATATCACTTTATGTAAGTGTAACCAACACTCAAACTTACACATCCAAAGGCGTGATATCCAAGTCAATCATTCCAGGTTTTTACTACTAATAATAACTGAATACAAACCAGAGCATTTTGTGCAAAACATTGTCAACTGTCAAAATAAAACTGCTCCAATTTAAACATTTCAGCTAGATACACTAATCAGGCTAAAAATGGAAATACTTCAATAAAGTACAGATACATGAAAAACTACTTAAGTACTGTGCACCACTGGTTGTTTCAGATTCAAAATATAATCAAATAGAACAATACCAAAAGAAAACAATAATAGCTCTCAACATCTTATTTGACCTTCACATATCATATGTCATTGTCATTGATATCATTATATTGTCATATTAAAATCAGTCAAGTTAACTTACTTTTATAAAGTTGGATCATTGAATAAACACTTGCAACATGTCTGCTATGTGAATAAATACATGTAAATCCACAAGGAAAGAGAAAGTGAAGGAAAAACATAGAGAGGACATGAATGAATGGCTCTTAAGAGATTACACTGGGCTACCCTGAACAACCCCCCACAAACTCTCTAGCTGAGTTATCTTTACCCAGGTTTTGTCTTCTCTAATTGGAGCTGATGAGGGACTAATTGGTAGCTTTTTTACAAAGCGCGGTACTTAAGCAGCGGCGATGCTGAGGGAGACAGCATGAGCAAAGTTAATGAGAGGCTTTGGCCGAATAAAGGCCCTCTTCCAGCGGGGAGGGGGAGGGCAGAGAGGAAAGTTGAGAATATCCCTTTTGTTTCTTCAATCTTTTTCCCTTTTTTTTTGCAGCGTGCAGGTATCTGAAAAGCGAGTTGGAGGGGATGGTGAGCACTTGTAAAGATAAAGGAATCCATTCTGTATTGTCCTGGGCCTTCGTTTTAGTGTGGTCATAAATAAGGGGCAGCAGGCTCTCCGCTGAATGCACTTTAGTCCAGATGAATAGTGAGAAAAGGCTTCACACGCAGCCACACTGGGCTGTGTTGAGCCACTTTAAGGTAATGTTTGAATACATGCACTCTCCCTGTCTTTCTCACACACACCCACACACACACACACACACACACACTGAGGGAGCCACATGTGTAGGCCATTGTTAGACGGAAAGCACAAATAAAATAAATCAAATTTGCTTTTTTGCTTTAGAAGGACTTAAATATGAATTCTAAAGTATATTATTAGCAAAGACCTTCAAGAATGTCCATATCTGTGACCTTCAAGCTCTGTCGTGTGCTATACAAAGCGTTTTTGTTGACTACTTGAGCATTTCAGATAGTCATTAATGTCTCTACGTCAGCTGATTTACACTGAAATACACAAATTGGATAATTAATTCAACAGAACATCAAGCCTATGACAAAGGCCCCCTTCGAACTCGTATGTCATCCTGATTATAGTGACCATATGCCACTCAGAGATTGTTATAAATGCATACACGTGAGTCCCTGGAGGTTTTATTCCTGGCTTCTAATTTTCTTTTTTCATCAGGGGTAAATGTTGTGTGAAATGTAAACAGGTAAACAACACATTAGCTAGCTAGCATAATAATATAATAAAATAATAGTTAATCCAACAGAAACATTAACAGGTTTTAAAGGAACATGATCTGTAACTCACTAAAACTTTAGCCAAACTAGCTACCAACTTCAGCTTCAATAGGTAGTGCACTTGCATACTTAGCTAGCTAGCCAGCAGTTTCAAGTTGTTTTGCTTTTTTCTTTGGTGTTAAATGCCTTCAAATAACTAGCCTTTCATTTTAGAAAACTTTCAGTCTAAGAGACAGACCTCAAGTGATACACCCAGTAAATGCAGAGTATTACAGTCTGTAGTTTAGCATGTAAGCTAACCCTAATAGCCAATCCAACATAAACTTTATGTTTTAAAAGAATGTGATCTGTAATGTACTGAAACTTCAGCGAGATCAGCTGACAACTTCACCCAGTGCGCTAGCTAGCATACTTGCTATCAAATAACTACTTTGCTTGTTTCCTTTAAACAAGTCATTTACTGCATGTGGCACTTCATTCTGTCTATCAGATTGAAGGTTTTTCTACGATCAAAGGCTCCCTATTTGAAGCCATATCGAACCTGATGCTTCCATTAATGACTGTGCAGGCTTTTATTCTTTAACTGCATTAATGTTGGCACTCTGAATTTAATTCGTTTTTTTTTTCCTCAGGCTGATATTTCACAAATCTCAAATTTAGAGTCATAAGTCAGTCAACATGTGACTCGAGTCCGAGTTAATGACTTGAGTCCGGTAAGCAGTCTCAGCGCAGGTAAATGGGCAGAGGTGATATTTTCTCTCCCCTCTGTGCTGCATATTGTGTTATTTGCTCTGCCTTTGTTGTGTTAATGCTTATTGCTTTGTGCATTTGTGAACAGGATGTGACCACTTCATTGAACTAAGCCCTTGGTGGCCTACTGTGAGGTCAAAAACCATGGCCTGGCCCTCTGCTCACCAATAAGTCAGGGAAAAATCTTTGCACAACCCACACAATGAAGACTATCTGCAGCATTAATACTGGCCTTAGTAACAGCTCATGCACACTTGCCCTTGTGCCTTGTTTTTGGGGAGGAAACCACATTGGCCTTGGCAGATGTCATGTAGCAGCTTTCTTTCAGGCCGAGGCCCTATAATTGGCTGGCCAAATATTTGCCCTAACTAATTTGTAGTGGTATTCTCATACTAAGTAATCCATTAGCTCCCAACAGACCTCATTGTGTCCTGTCCAAAGGGACCATTTGCATCTCCTTTGTCATTTAAATGCTGCATTTCCTTCTAACAGTGAGACTTAACTTCTTAATGAGTGGAACAAAAAGAGAAAAATGAAAGTAGCTGGGGCTAAGCTAATGATGCTAAGCTAAGGAGACATGTGGAATATCAATAGTAAATGAGGAGACCGCTGAGAAGTGTCACCTGGTCTAGTGCTTTTCAGTAACCTAGTATTCATGGACAAAAATCTGTGCTTTTTTCAATCTCGATCGTTAACCAATGTATAAAACAAGTCATTTTTAATATATTTCTTTCTTTAGTTCATTCATTTTTGAGCAATGTTGAGTTTATTATATCCATGAAATCAGTGTAAAAACAGGATTTAGGGAGGTAAAAATGTCCAAAGTGAGGCAGCTGTTGCATCAGCATGTAGGTTAATATGTTTAGCATGTGTAGATAAGGTAATATAACAGAAATCAACAATATAGGAATTACCAACACTTCACCTCTTTCAGTACGTTGTGTATTGTAAGTCTCCAGCATTGAGCCGCATTGCAGCTGTTTTAGGCTGACCTCGGAGCAGGTCAGGGTCTCTCTCAGAAGTGTTGCTCATTAGCCCTGACTCCCAGGGGCAAAGGAAAGTGAGTTTTTGTCACTCCCCACCAGCTGAGGGACTTAGGATGGCCCCATGAGTGAGCTGCCCTCAGGGCTGATGTAAGCTGAGCCCCATCATTCAAGAGCATGACTCATTCTGGTGTGACCAGTGTCAGGTAAAACTGTCCTGAGATCAGCCGTGTTCTTTATGTTACAGCAGTAATAACAGGGAATGTGATGCAGGGAGCTGATCTTTGTTAAGAGTAACACATGCAGAATGGCAACCCTGAATCATAGGCGTCATACAGCCTGTGCTCATGAAAGCTAATTATAGGCTCGCTAGCAGGATAAGAAGCTCACATTGTGTTAAATTAGCTGCCCATGGGTTAATTGTGTAGTATCAGCCAAGTCAGGAAATGCAGGAAATGGTTAGAAAAACAGACATTCATAAAAAACTGGCACAAATTTTGGTAAAATTCACTTGACTGTGAAATATTTTCTTTATCAGTACTAAAAGAAAACAGCTTGCAAAATACCTTCTTGAGCACTTTTTTTCTAAAAAAAAACCTTAATTTAATCTTTATTTATCAAAATGAGTCTTCTGCTAAAACATTTTTTGAAGTAGGTGTACATATAGCAAAGGACGTGAGGCCCAATATATTTCACACAGTCAGCCAGATCTCTGCCAGATATTTAACCCTCTCAGGTCCCCATAAAAACACTTATAAGTCTTAGTTCCTCTCAGTGGTTCTCTCACGCTCTTAGAGAGTTTATCTTTTCGTATCTTGGTTCCTCTCAGTGGTTCCTCCTCATGTTCTTAGGGATTTTTCCCGTTGGACCAAGATTTCTTAGCAAGACACTGCTTATTTAGGTTTTCTCCGGATGTTTTCCCTGTGTTTTAGGAGTGATATGGCCACTACAAAGGCATGATTCTCTGGTCATTTTGGGCAAATTTGGGGGGATGTTAACTATCGTTGGACCTTAACCAATATCTATACTTTTTTTTCCCCTAAAATTTGTTTTGAGATTTTAATTTTTTTCATAAGAAAAGTCACATGACTCATGACGGGTTCTTAAACTGCAGAACTGTTCTCACCTTTGTGCTATTGAGTGTGTGTAGGTTCTGTTCTTACCTAAGAACAAATCCCAAGTAAGAAAACACTGGTGAATGTCAGAGTCTTCGTGAAAGCTGCATTAGTGGATTTTAAGGGGAAATTTCTTCTTAAGAACAGTTGATGATTGAGGCCCGGTGCTATCTGTGAAGCAGTTAAATTCTCCACAACATGTTACAGAGACAATAACAACAAGACTTCACAGTTTGCAGTGATATTCCTGAACCTGGAGAAACTAAAGCTGCAGATATGCCAATTTACAAAAATGTGATTTATGTGTGCATGGCCAAAATTATGATTTTGATAAGTGTATTTATTTATTTATTTCCTTATGTTTTGTTTGTGTGTTTGTAAAAAGTCTTTTATTCAAACTATTGTTGTCTTTATACACATTATATTAAGGCTTTTGTTATGTAGGTATTTTATGTGCTATGTGCTTTCAAAGGCTGCCCAAAGTGCCCAGATTTGGCCTGTGAGGACAATTGATTTTGCCCAGGAGAAGATTACCTTATGAGACCCAATAAGACATATTTTAATACTATTTTTATACTATTTAGACTATTTAACTTATTAAACTCTGTATTTTTAAGTTATTAAGTAACTAAATATAGGCATACAAAGCATTTATACAGCACTCCTTTTCTATATTATAGTATGATGATTGATGTGTGCTGTGTGGGTGTGTAAGTGTAAATGTGTCTGAATGTTACAGATTTCTATCATGTGATGATTGACATGAGACATTCTGTAAATAAAACTATAAATAAATAAAACACTATTTCTGAAAGTATTTGCTTATCTGCCTTCACAAAATTGAATGAGATCCCATTCTTAATCCATAGGGTTTAATAAGATTTTGGCCCACCCTTTGCAGCTATAACAGCTTCAACTCTTCTGGGAAGGCTTTCTACAAGGGTTAAGTGTGAGTTTATGGGAATTTTTGAACATTCTTCCAGAAGCGTATTTTTGAGGTCAGACACTGATGTAGGAAGAGAAGGCCTGGCTCACAGTCTCCACTCTAATTCATCCCAAAGGTGTTCCATCGGGTTGTGGTCAGGACTCTGTGCAGGCAAGTCAAGTTCTTCTGCACCAAACTCACTTATCCATGTGTTTATGGACCTTGCTTTGTGCACTGGTGCACAGTCACGTTAGAACAGGAAGGGGTCATCCCCAAACTGTTCCCACAAAGTTGGGAGCATGAAATTGTCCAAAATCTCTTGGTCTGCTGAAGCAATAAGAGTTCCTTTCACTGGAACTAAGGGGCCAAGCCCAACTCCGGAAAAACAACCCTGCACCATAATCCCCCCTCCATCAAACTTTATACTTGGCACAATGCAGTCAGACAAGTACAATTCTCCTTGCAACTTCTTGAATGCAGATTCAACCATCAGATTGCCAGATGGAGAAGCGTGATTCATCACTCCAGAGAACACTCGATGCTTTGCATTGCATTTGGTGATGTAAGGCTTGGACACTGTTGCTCGGCCATGGAAAACCATTCCATTAAGCTGTCTAAGATGTCCTTGAGCTAATCTGAAGGCCACATGAAGTTTAGAGGTCTGTAGTGATGGACTCTGCAGAAAGTTGGCGACCTCTGCGCAGTATGTGCCTCAGCATCTGCTGACCCCGCTCTGTCATTTTACGTGGCCTACCACTTCGTGGTTGAGTTGCTGTCGTTCCCAATCACTTCCACTTTGTTACCACTGACCGTTAACTGTGGAATATTTAGTAGCTAGGGAATTTCACGACTGGACTTGTTGTGCAGGTGGCTTCCTATCATGGTACCACGCTGGAATTCACTGAGCTCCTGAGAGTGACCCATTCTTTCACTAATGTCTGTAGAAGCAGTCTTCACACCTAGGGGCTTGGTTTTATACACCTGTGGCCATGGAAGTGATTAGAACACCTGAATTCAATTATTTGGATGGGTGACTAAATACTTTTGTCAATATGGTGAATGTAATGATAAGGGAAAAAAATATGAAGACTACTATTGTAGTTTCTTTTCATTTTAACTTTTAATTTAACTACAACTATTATTTCATTTGTATTTATTTTTTTTACTTAATTTTAGTTGATCTTACTTTACTCTTACTCTTTGCTTTTTATCATAAATAAATCTCTAATGAGTAAATTATATATCTAAAATAATGTTATATATAATATACATATATATATATATATATATATATATATGTGTGTGTGTGTGTGTGTGTGTGTGTGTGTGTGTGTGTATAAGTAGCTTATTTGTTAAATATTAGATTGTTTGTTTGTTTGTTTACGTTTATCAATTGTCTGAAAAAATCTGAGAGCCACAGATTCCTGAAGGGACTGTATTTGCTTGATTTGCATAATGTCAATATTTGCATAATTGATTTGCATAATTGATAATCATTTTTTTATATTATGTGGTGTACACGAAAAAAAATGTCAATATAAATAAAATCGCAAATATATTTTGATTTTTTTAATTAAAAATCGCCCATTACATATGAGTGTTTGCCTGATGACGTAGAAGCCTTCCCCTGATAAATATTCATGAGTATCCGAGGCGCGTACTCCTTGCGTGGACCAATGAGCGCGCGCCCTGTTGGCTTCTCTCGCGCCTTCCCGTGGTGCCGCGCGCAGGAACCGCTGCGTCAGCAGTGAGCTCGTGAGTGTAAAGATGGCGGCGCGCGCGCTGGTAGCGGCGGTGGTGTTGTGTGTGTGCGCGGAGCTGCAGGAGGCGCGAGGCAGCGGCGGGGACGCGCCTCACCGGCGCTTCGAGTACAAACACAGCTTCAAGGGCCCCCACCTGAGTCGGGACGGGAGCATCCCCTTCTGGGTTCACACGGGGAGTAAGTGCCGGGGCAACGGGTGGGGGCTATTTCCCTCACTCACTCACTCACTCACTCACTCAGCCTCTCAGCACAGCTGTATTGATTAATAACCTCACTGAGACTCTTACACGAGTTGATTATCATTAACCTCTGTGTATTATTTTACTGTCTGCTGAGGCAAACTATAGAAAAATGTGTTTAACTTAGTTATTATTACTCTAACAGTGTTGAGTCTCTCCTCATTCAGCGCTGCTGCACTGATCAATAACTCAATCGCTGTGATTTACACGCGCAGATAATCAATGACCTCTGTATACTCATTTGCTGTGTATATTACAGGTTTTTTTTACTGACAAGATGCTTTAAACTTTTCTAGGCGTTGCTGTATTAGTAGACCTGAGTGATATCTCTTCACTCAGCTGTACTGATCAGTAACCTCACTGAGACTCTTACACGAGCTGATTATCCTTAACCTCTTATACCGGTTTACTGTCTGCTGAGACAAACTACAGAAAATGTTTTCAGCATCGTTATTACTCCCATAGTGTTGGTGTCTCCTCCTTCAGCACTGCTGCACTGACCAATAACTCAATCACCCAGACTATTACGGATATCAATAACCTCTTTATACCATCTCGTCACTCACTGGGGCAAATTACACATCTTTATTATGCGTGTCTGATCTTGCTTCGCTCAGCACAGCTGTACTGATCAGTAACCTCACTGAGACCACTGCATAATCAGTAACCTCTTATGATAGCATCTCACTGGGTGCCTTTTTCTGAACAAGACAACTTGAACGTCGCAATTACTGCCCTACCAGTGCAGATTAGTGCTCTGTCTTCACAGTACAGATCAGTAACCTGTGCTGAGACGTCCAGATCAGCCTCTTGCACTTCCTAATGATCAATAACCTGATTATCGAGAAGGTCTTTTACTAATGATCTGAGTAATGGCTCAATCGGAGTAGAATATGTGCATGTAAACACCTCCATCAAAATATTCTTGTCCGAATGAGGCCGTTCGGAATACGGTTTCTATCTGATTGAACGAGGTTGTAATCCTGTAAATAATCCATTAAATAGGAGAATAATAACCATGTAAACGCCTGTATCTGATTGCATTCCCAATCAGAAAGTTCAAGTATGTTCTGCGCCTGTGTGTCACATCATAGTGAAAGGTTATAACGTTTAACAAGGTGGGAACCAGAAAGTGGTTTGTAGAGGAAACGAAGTTTATGCTTTGAACTTTAAAAGACAGCAGTGGGATGGGCCACTTGCGGTTTACAAAGAACCAGGTGGAGGTGCCTGTACGCACTACTAATCAATATCCTGCCTGTAGGCGTACGGTTATCAGTAATGCTGCAGAAGCTCGTGAATACGGCTTATCAATATCCTGATGCTCTAGTCGCTCGTCAGCATCTTGGTGTAGAGTAAAGATGGGTGATGGGGCAAATACTTCAAGCAGGGCTAGCAGTGCAGCTGGAGTTTTTAAACACTGTGTCCACTCACTGTCCACTCTATTAGGCACTCCAACCTTTTTTGGTTCTCACTCTCTCTCTCTCAAGTTTATTTATATAGCGCTTTTTACAACAAGGTTGTCACAAAGCAGCTTTACAGAAAAAACAGGTCCACGCCTCTTATGAGCATCACCACAGTGAAGCCAATTTTGTGGTGACTACAGTGGTAAGGAAAAACTCCCTTTAAGAGGAAGAAACCTTAGAAGGGACCAAGGCTCAGTCCGAGGAACCCAACCCCCGTGGGTCGACCCGCACAGATGTAAAGTCAGAGACGCACAGATGTAAAGTCAGAGACGCACAGATGTAAAGTCAGAGACGCACAGATGTAAAGTCAGAGACGATAGCTCATCTGCTGCTACACAGTTTGTGTTGGTCATCCTCTAGTCTTTCATCAGTGGTCACAGGATGCTGCCCACAGGACGCTGTTGACTGGATATTTTTGGTTGGTGGGCTATTCTCAGTCCAGTAGTGACACTGAGGTATGTAAAAACTCCAGCAGCGCTGCTGTGATCCTCTCAGACCAGTGCAACACATGCTAAAGTGCCATCTCCATGTCAGTATAATATAAATATTAATATATGTTATATAATACTTTCCAAGACAGATTTCCAAAAAACTTTCCAAAATATTTTTTGGGGGGGCACTCTTTATACGATGCCCTGCATGTACCTCTCCACCATTATTATATTTAAAAAAAACATATTTTCAGCCAAAACCTTGTTGTAAATGTATCATAAATCAGCATCTTGGGCATCAGACAGTTTATTCATAACCATTCTATGTAAAAACTTTGTGAGGGAGCTTTAGACTTTATAGTTGTTTGTGTTCTAGAAGTGCAGACCATATGAAAGTAGAAACAGTATGACAGCAGCAAAGTGACACAGTTTATTGTGAAAATGATGAAACGTCGTCATACTGCTCACATTACTGAAGTTTCGCTTCTTTCAATAATGCGCTCACCTTACGAAAGAGAAAAGAGACCAGCTTGACCAGTCGGGGGGGTGGGGAGGGGGGGGGTTCTTAGAACAGCCTTCATATAGTCCTTCACCATGAATGGGATGAAATAGAAGGATTAAAGTGCGTTTTGGATGAAAATTTAATCACGAAGCTACTGTAAAACAATGTCTCAGACATCAGGTTGAGCATTCAGAATGGTTCCACATAATAACTCTGGGAGCTTTTAGAGGTGGATGTCTGGTTCCTATCACTACCACTGTGAACATTTCTGACTTGGTTAGTTTTTCTAGAATTTCTAGGTAAATCGGTGGAGTTCCCCTTAAAGTTATAGTGCTTTTACCGTTCTCTAAACCGCAGCAGAACAGAATAACACTCCACACTGGGTCTTCTCCAACTGCTAAGTGGCTCTTTGCTTGATACCGGGCAGGAGGCAGCAAGTCACGTACTAGATCAGTTTTATCCTCCTAATAAGTGTTTGGAACGTCTCCAATCACAGTGAAGTGAAGCCCTGCTTTTTAAACTACAACTAGATCAACTACAGCTTCACCTGTAGTTCAACTAGTTGTAATGGATTCTCTGAGCTGTTAAAGGCTTTTCAAATGTTTGTCCAAGAGCTGTTTGAGTTTTGATAAAGTTCCACACAGCGACAGTGTTTGAAGATTAAAGATTGGAGCAGTTTAAATAGGCCTGTCTAGACTCGTCACATGAGCTAGTTCTCGTCAGCAGAGCTAAATGCTCGGCCTTTGTGCCACAGTCCTGAGCATTTTACAGTTCGCTGTAAAAGCAGGGTAGCTGGTGACTATTTACTTCATTCACTGGTAGTCCTGGTAGCATTTTTGCCTAAAAAGGGTTAAAGAAAATCTGTATCAGCATGGAAGTAGACCAGAGGTCGGTGTCATCATACAAGCTGCGCTCTCACTAATGCAGACTGAATAGCTCTTCTCCTGGGTCTGTGTTTAGACAATAACAGTGTCATATTTGTTAAAACTTCAGAAAGCACTTCTATGTGTGCCTTAATCTTGTACATTTATTTCAGTTTTTTTGTAAACTTGGTTTGAACATCAGGGTCAGTGCTCAGACATCTGGCATACTTCCAAATGCTGTGGGCCTGCAGCTGACTCGGTCATTATTTATTATTTTTTTCATTTCCAGAGATTTGTAGACTGCTACATTCTCTTTTGTCATAAAACTCTTAAGCGTTGTGAGGAATGTTTGAATCAGGCGTGCTAAACACAAACGGTGCAGTGCTTGTTTTAAAGGGGAATTTCTGCATAAAAAAAGCATTTATTAAGTTATTTGTCTTGTAATATTCTATAGATTTGCTTTGTATTACTCATGCGTCTCATGGGTTTCTTAGCCGTCACCACTTTGTGAATTGTATTTTCGTCCGTCAATGTTTTGTGACTACAATACCCAACATGAACTGCAGAAACACATCATACAACCACTGGGGACCCACTACCCACCCACAGTGACACAGAAGTTATGACTACTAACATAGCCAATGATTAATAGGCTGGTAAACACAGACGTTGCATTTGGCGCTTGAGCAGTAATGCACCTGTAGCTTTTTTTCAGGCTTCCTGCCGTCTTTAACATGCATGATTAGAAGGGAGTTTTTCAAGACTTCAGACAGAGAAATCTCAGTTTACTGCCACTGCGCTGCTGTAAGACACGTGCATGTTTACAGCACTTCTAGCAACAGTAACTTTTTTTTTTTTTTTTTTTTTTTTTTTTAGGCTGAAGTGCCTGTTAAACCCATAATTCATGTTCACATTGACAAAAAAACCTTTATTGTGAGAGAACTGTCTGTGTTAAGATTGTCTGAAAATGAGATTCAACTACTGCAGATGTTAAAACAGCTAATCTATCTAGTGTGTTTTTTAAACCACACTTAGAGAAATTCTACTATTTTTAATAATTCATGTGTAATTAAATCAATAATAGGGAAACAAGGCCATTTGTTGTGTTATGATCTTAAATGCTCTGTTCAAAAATAACTGACAGTCAGAATTGTTCACATTGCTGGTGATAGAAAGACTTTAATACTTCTAAAAGGAAAACTATGACATGGATTATTAGAAATGTTGCCCGAGACATTGTTTCATGAAAGTTTTGAGGTACAGTTTCGGACTAAAACATGTTTTAAAAGCCGTTCGTGGTGAAGGGGTACATGCAGTTGGTTGTGATGTGAGGTCCTCAAAGAAAACTATACCTCTAGCTATAAATCAGACATACCTCTATTCACATATCCAGGTTCACTGGATATTTTGGATAATAAATAAAATGAATGTATTTGTGGTGGTGGTGCTGTTTCCCCTGGTTCCTATCACCACCACTGTAACCATCTGAGGCAGTTAATTTCTCTACAATGAAGAATTTCATATAAAACCTCTCAACCACTGAATGACTGTTTTCTTCTCATCCACTGAATCTTTGCTCGAGTCTGTTCATCTGATAGTTTGAGAGCTTTGTTTTTTATTTTTTGTTTATCCAGCTGACAAATGCCACAACAAACTTTCTAGAAACATTACATCATTTTGTTCAACTGCAGACCTTTCAGCATTCTTATTAATACCATATATCTAACCGTTTCTTTTTTTTTTTTTTTTCCTTTTTGCATTAGGTTTTATGGATGCCGGTTTTTATCGTGGTGTAACATTTTCTAAGCACATTGATTGAGCTGATTAAGGACTTTGTCTTTTTTTTTAAATATTTTAATTTATTAATATTGTGGCAGTAAAAACAAACTCCAAAACGATAACTTTGCAAGAGAAGGCAAAAACTCTTTCTTAACTTTTATTGTAAGTTAGTGTAAAAAGATCTGCTTTCCGTGCAACGTCTAGCTCTGACCACAATCTGCCTCACCTTCTCCTGCTAATTATCTTCTTCTGTTTTTGATTGGCTGAATCAGATCTGTCTCTGAGATGAGGGTTGGAAACTGCTGCACTAAGCCTTGTAAATGTAAATGCAGGCAGCTGCTCTGTAGATGACATTCAGTCTGCGGTGTTTCCCTGAATTCTAGGTGCCATTCCCAGTGCCGATCAGATCCGAATCACACCGTCCCTGCGGAGCCAGAAGGGTTCAGTATGGACCAAAACTCCAGTCAGCTTCGAGCACTGGGAGGCAGAGGTGGCATTCCGAGTGTCTGGCCGAGGAAGGACGGGCGCAGACGGACTGGTAAGACAAAACATTATAATAGCTGAAACTGTCTTCTGTTTTTAAGTGAGCCTGCTGACACAAAGTATGATACTACTGACCAAATCTACACATATTGGCCACTTAATTAGCAACCCCTCCACCTTGTTGGTGTACAGTTAGAGACTGTAGCCCGTCTCGTGATGCGCAGTTGTGTTAGTCATCCTCTAGCATCAGTTTGGTCAGTTTCTGACTGCAGAGCCACTCTGAGCTGGATGTTTTTAGAACTTAACTAAAAAGTGACACAGACACACTCATATCAACACACTACCATGTCAGTGTCACTGCTGTGCTGAGAATAATCCACCACCAAGATAATATCTGGACAGCAGAGGCCTGTGGTCAAAAACTGACTGATGATGAATAGAGTGGAGGAAGGTTTTACATCAGTCAAACCCCCAAAAAAGATTGGGTGTTTCTGATTTCCTTCAGCAGGTCATGTGGTTTGTCCGCATGATCTTAAACAGCTTTTGATGTTCTCCTTAATAGCAAAACCATCTGATAAAATTTAAGTAGTTATTGCTTTTTGTTTTCCTCATACAGTAAGTTTTTCTATATGTAGCTGTCCTCTCCCTTCATGCTGCTTACAAGTTCCATCTTGGTCACCTACAAAAGCATATGGGTGTGATTACAACTGTGAGACTGCTACAGTATGTGTTTTAGGTTCTACCACAACACTGAGTTGGTTTTCAAACTGGCATTTTTCTGTCAAACGTGCCTCACTCAGTAATAATGTACTGTAATTCGTGTTAGGAGGAGGTGCATTTTTCCTTACTATGGCTATTTAAAGTGGTCAGGACAGAGCATGTTGTAGAGGTTCTCAGTTGTGGGCTGATGTACTCCATCTTGAAGCACCACTTACTAATTACATGTCTGACCCCCCAACATAGGCCATATGGTTCTCTGCTGCTCAGGGGCTAGAAGGTCCAGTGTATGGTGCTGCTGACCAGTGGAATGGTGTGGGAATTTTCTTTGACTCCTTTGACAATGATGGAAAGGTTGGTGTAAACAGCATTATTATTTTATATATTTTTAATGCTAATAATAGATCAAATAACTAATTTATTATTACTATTATTAATGTTGTTGTAAGCACTTCATGTTACCCGAGGATGCTGTACAGTAAGAAAATAATATTAAAAAAGTATAATTGCCCTGTTTACTTATAAAAGAACTCCTATCCATTAATGGAGAAATGTAGAGAGTTGTTATTTATGCATGTCAAGGGGAACCACAGTCAGTTTGTTTCTTTTTATTTACAAATGGCTAAAAAATATATATATATATATATATATATATGTTGAGAAATAAACATCAATGCACTTCTTTAAAGTCTGCTTTGTTAATCCTCCGGAGACTAAATGCGGATTATATTTTGTCTGTGTGACCTTGCCATTGTAGAAAAATAACCCTGCGGTCATCGTGGTGGGGAACAATGGAAAACTTGTTTATGATCATCAGAAGTAAGTAAACATTCTCTCCTTCATGACATCACTGTTGTCATGAGTTCAGTGGGGATTAGTACATGATTGTTTATGGTTGAGGGAATGAGGAGTAAATCCCCTCATCTCCTGTTTGTCGTGTGGTGAGTGAAAGTGTCCTCTGCGAACCAGAAGAGCCGTTACAGAACATGACATGTACATCAGAATCCAGCATGGGCATAAACCAACACTCTGGAGCGAGTGCTGGATTACATGAGCAACATATTAGTATTGTGGTTATATTGCTACAGGTTATATTTTTAGCAGTTTATTGAACCTCTGGCAATAATGTGATGTGGTTAATGACAGATCTACATTACTTTGACCTAAATTTACTTTTGTTAGATTGTTAATACCTTTATTCATATAATATTCATATAATATATTACCACATATTATCACAGTAGTGACTGACAAATGATATATCCTGCAAAATGCTTTAGCTGCTAATTTGCAATATTAATTTCTATTAGTAATTTTAAAAATTCACTTAGGGCTTATGAGGGCTTTATTATTATTATTATTATTATTATTATTATTATTATTATTATTATTATTATTATTATTTAAACCCTTGTTTGTTTTTCCTTGTATGGCTTCTGTGTGAAAAGCTGTAAACAGATTTTATGAAACATGGTTATTTGTTTGAATGTTTAAATGGTGTTTTGTTTTTGTGTTTTTCCTCCCTTCAGTGATGGGTCAACCCAGGCTCTGGGTACGTGCCTTAGAGACTTCCGGAATAAGCCCTATCCCGTCCGTGCCAGAATCACATACTACAAAAAAACATTAACGGTGAGTGGCAGAGGGCGAGTTATTTTTGTCTCCAAGATGTAAAAGAAAAGTGAAACTATGCAGAGAAGAGGAATGTATTCATAGGTTTCTCAATGTTGACAGGCCAGAATGAATTTTGAGGAATGCCATTTTGATTGCTGTGTACTGGTTTGATCTTAATGAGCAGCAATACTGCACAAATTGCCTTTTGTCTTTCATAGACGTCTAAATAATCTTCTGTGTCAAATGAACTGTGCTGTGCTAAATACTGATGTGCTGTTCCTGGAGCTCATCATGGCGTATCGTAGTAGATTGTCTGTATTATATTAATAAAATTCTGATCCTTTGTTATGACTTCTTACCACACTGGCCAGAGAGATTTACTCAAATTGCCATTCCTGGCCATTGTTGTGTGTGCCTTTTTTTTTTTTGTTTTTTTTTGTGGTCCGTGTCAGGTGTACAAGTATATAGTCAGGATCACATCAGACAGATTGCTGTAACTGATGCCATAAAACAAGTCTGCACCCTGTGCATTCAAGTTTATTCTGTATAAATAATAAATTAAAATAAGTGACACTTTTTAATAAGGGGGAAATTTCACCTCCACTTTTAACCCATCCATGAAGTGAAACACCAAATTCACGCTAGTGAGCACACACACTAGGGGGCAGTGAGCCCGGAGCGGTGGGCAACCCTAACCACGGCACCCAGGGAGCAATTGGGGGTTAGGTGTTTGCTCGCATATATATATATATATATATATATATATATATATATATATATATATTACATACATACACACACACAATGAAATATACATTCATACATACACCCCATTTAAATCCTGGCCATACCACCCCAACCCCCCACCCCCCAGTTGAGGACTCTTAACTTCTTATATACATCTTGTTCCTCATGCACACATCATTCTTGTAACAGCACATTCAAAGGGGAAGAAGTCTTTATTGCCTACTTTGTTGGTGCTGGATGCAATCGTACTGCATTTAAGACACTGTAAAATTGTCATTTCAAAAAATGGTCCACAAAAAAGCAAAATATATCTGTTTTTAGAAATTTTTTTCCTGCAGCTTTTCAAAGTAATTAGTAGGCTATCTTGACTAAATTTAGTGGGTCCAGACCATCTTTGGTACTAAGAACTGCCCATGCTGTCTTTGCCCTTAGGTTCTGATCAATAATGGTTTCACCCCTGAGAAGGAGGATTATGAGTTCTGTACCAAAGTGGACAACATGATCATTCCACCCACTGGATACTTTGGCATCTCAGCCGCCACAGGAGGACTAGCAGGTCAGGGCTGCCTGAAACCTTTCCCACAGTTCTGTTCATACCATGAGATTTTTAAAGGAATAGTTTGGCAAAAAAGGCAGATTTCCCCCTTTCTGCGTACCCCAGATGTAGTCATTCAGACATGATTGGTGTCCAAATGTTGCTTCTTTGGTTTAGGACTGCAGCTACAAGGCAAACATTGCTAACAAACACTAGAAGGTAGTGGTCACCCAAATCATTTTTGTAAAAATACGTCCCCAAGAGATTTCTCAATCCATTCAGGACTTATTAAGCTCTTGAACATCTATAAGTTTGGTTTAGAACACAATGTGGTTTAGAACCCAATATGGCTTTCTGTGATTTAAACCAACAATTAAAACAAGCAAATCTTCACCACTAAAACCAGCCATTTAATGCAAGCAAGAGCTGGATTGATCAGATGGATTAAATTCTTCCACAGTGGTTATGTGAACACTTTAGTGTGACTAAAGTGACTGCTTCAGTTTTGTTCATTTGTGTAGTTCACAGTAAGTCATACTGTATACTACTCTGCCACCTTAATGCTGAGTCTGATGCAGATTGAAATGTTTTGGTGATGTATTTTTACAGAAACTTTGAGCTTTTCGGGCGACTTTTGAGATCTAGTGTTTGTTAGCAACACTAGCCTCGCTATTCCAGTTCTAAACAAAAGAAGCAAAATGTGGACACCAAATGTCTTAGTTGAGCGACTAAATCTGGGATAAATGGCAAATTGGCTAAAGTTGATTTTCCTCCAAACCTTTCCTTTAAGCCAAGTAACACTGTGTTACTGTATCAGATTATCACAACCATATAACTGCAGGGAGTGGGGGTGTTTTGTATTCCTCACACCAGGGCATATTTTATTTTAATATTTTATTATTGTTTTGTTCCAGATGACCACGATGTCTTATCTTTCCTGCTGTTCAGATTAACTGAGCCTGGACAAGAACTGGTACTTTTTTTTTTCTTTTTTCCTTTTTTCTTTTTTTCTCCACCGTACGCGCACATAAACACTTAAGTGAAGTTAACAAAGAACCCTCCATACTTATTTCATAAGTGTTCACCAATTACTTCATTCTTTTGTGGGGCGTAATTGGAGTAGGAGTGTGTGCGGTGCAGCAGGCCTTCGCTGAGTTTTGAATGCGTGTTTTGTTTCTTTCTGTGTGTGTGAAGCCCCCACCCGAACAAGAGATTCCTAAAGAGGAGCAGGACAAGTACCAGGAGGAATTCCAGAACTTCCAACTAGAGCTGGACAAAAAAAAAGAGGAGTTCCAGAAGGAACACCCTGATGTCCAGGGGCAGCCCCGTGAGTGCCCCACCAATTCTACCTTGAAATCTGCCCATTACAGCATTAGAATGCCCTTCTTACTAAACATGCTGTAGATATGTGGGGGGAAAATTACTGTTGAGTGTGAAGAACTTTCAGAAAGAACAGTTTTTGAAAAGGGAGCTGGTTGAATCAGGCAAATAAGGATGAATAAAGGCAATTTATACAGAAGCGCAAAGTTCCTGAAGTTCAGGTCTGCTTGCTCAACACACTTTGTTACTAGCAAAACTTTTTTTGTTTAATTGAAATCTCATGATAGATAAATACTTTGATGCCTGTCTTTGATAATCGCCCATGTTAGAAGGGAGTTACAAAAGAAAGGACATTATTTGAATTATTTATATGAATTATTTGTAGTGTTTTATTGTCCTTTACTTTTATTAACCTGGAATTGTTAACAGTGGATTGTTGCAGAGCATTAAGTTTGTGCTGCTGTGCTGTTATGCTACAGTAAATCAAATTTGGGTTGCATAGGTGGAAATAATGTATTAGTATAAGTGGAAATAATTAAACTTATTCATTTATTTATTTTAACCTGTTGTTTTAAGATGTAGATTATCATCGCTGTCCAGAGAAAAACATGCATCTCCATTTTTTGCTGATTTTTAGTGTTTTTTTTTTTTCCATCATTTAAACATGGTGGCTGAATGGACCAATAGCAATGCTCTAAAAGTACTTGGAATTAAATATCTTCAAATTGACTTACATTTAAAGGTAAACGTTTTTGCCCTCTCCTGTGAAGTTACCCTTTTGGAGAATTTTTCTGTGCACAGCGACCATTAAAATATTATAATATTGCCCAGATCAACTCTGCATCTAATGTCTCTATTACCTGTGATGATTTCACTGTGAACCATCCTTTGCTTTGTTCAGTGGAAGACCTTTACGAGAGTGTGAGTGATCGTGAGTTCCGTCAGGTGTTCGAGGGACAGAACCGCATCCACATGGAGATCAAACAGTTGAACCGGCAGCTGGCTATGATCCTAGACGAACAGCGCCGTTATGTTTCCGTCATCACGGAGGAAATTTCCAAACGCGGAACCCAGTCAGGCCAGGTATGTCTGGAACCAGTGTCAACTAATCCTCACAGTACTAGGATTAATTACAAACAGAATGGGTTTATAGGTTAATACAGTTACAAATTAAATTTGAGTTTATTTATTCAAAGTTAAGGGACATTCCAGCCTAAAACAAGCATTTAATGTTATTTGTGTTATGTAGTTTCTGTAATGCTGCATTTCACCCCATAGTCTCGGTGGTTTGACAGTAATCCACAATTTTGTATTGTCTTCATGTTTTTGTCTGTATGCAAGTCATTTTCAATTGGTCATCAGACTTTTATGTTAAAGGACAATTCAATTGAAGAATTAACCAGCTAGTGAAAAGTTTCACACATACATCATCAGGTTTTCCTAGTCTTCCAACCAGGAAATCTCATTTTAACGACTGCTGCCAAACCTGCTTTTGGAGGCAAGTTAGGTATGTTTAGAACAGAAATTACCATCATGCAACATGAGCTACATTTGAAGCTACTTGAAGCTTTGTATTTGGGGTTGGGGCAAATTTGATTCTTAGTCAGATTCCTTTAACACAAATACAAAGGTCACATACACATATATGGCCAGTCTGATCCCTTTGGAGTCAGATCTGTTGCATTAACATGTTATTTGATTTTGTTGCTAAATTGGCACATTGCAACACTGAAGAAATACAGAGTTAATTTAGTTTAGTTTCTTCTTTACAAAGCCCATTTCATACCATTGGTGCCAAAAGCATTGTTGTGAATAGTGAGATTATCTGTTGTTTCAGGCTCCGAGTCAGGAACTGGACACTGTAATCTCCACACAGCAGGAGGTCCTGCGTAACCTGGACGATCTGAGGTGAGCTCCTCAAATGTTGTCAATCTGTGCTTTCCTTGTGTTTGTTAAACAGGCCTGTAAACCTGATATTCCAGAACAAACAAGTGGAATCCAGGGCACTGTGAGTAAATCTCTGTCCAATCTGAGTAAAATCCAGCAGCCTAGGTGTCAGAGGCCAGTAATCTACTGATAATCATTTCTTGAGCAAAATCCTCCTTATTTGATGGAAACCTCTCAATCGCACAGCTCTCCCGCCTGCCCTGTGCATGTACCCCACTATCCCCCACTGGGCAACAGTCTCTTCTCTAAAGCCTCTGTTTGTGGAGGTTCAACCTGCGACCCCTTGCTGTGTTTTGGCTATGAGTATACGGTGCTAGTTTATAAGCTCTGTTCTCAGGCATTGGCCTGACCGGACCTGTTTACCTTGGTGTCTCCATGTTTTTCTCTACAGTGGTTTATGAATCTTTTTTTATAGTCCTGTTATTTTAGGAAATTGATTTTACTTTAGAATCATTTTATAATATTTTTGTAAGTTAATTAGCAATACTATGCTAAAATTATAAATGGAGACAGCACAAAACCACTTTAGCTACATTCACATTACAGGCCTCATTGCTCAAATCTGATCCCTCTGACACGATGGTTCACACTCATTTAGGTAAGTGATTCAAATTTGTCATTAATGTGAACGAACCAGCGTCCTGAAATGACTCGCATGCGAGCGTCCTACTCAGTAACGTCACGTGAATGAATTGTGCATCAGCACAAACTAGCGAGCAGAACGAGCTTCGCTGTGAAGATGATTAACTCTGATCAGCTCTCATCTTCATTATTAGTGTGAGACGAAGGAGAAAAGGGTGAGATGTGTTGCTATTCTACCGTTAAAAGGCTTTAACTTCTGTTTGGCGCTGCCATGGCAACTCAGTGAGGGAGCACACTCAGTGAAGGGGTGGGGGGCATGAATTCTGATCTGATTGTTCACATTAAGCTTGCATGGCCAGGAATCTGATGCGTATCTGATCTAAGGAGGCTCAGGTCATGTGAAAGTGGCTCAGATCAGATTTGAAAAGATCGAGTTTGCATGTCCACGCAACCCTGAAAACATCAGATCTGAGTCACATTAGGGCAAAAAATCGGATTTGGACCACTTCAACCTGGTAACATGAACCTAGCCTATGTCTCTTTTGACACAGAGACTTTAAGTATCGTCTGATACTGATATCAGTTTGATATGTTTTCTTTAAAATTGCTTGGCTTTAAATGGAGATTTTTTTTTTTTATTTAAGTGCTTCACTTACATTGACCATCAGTCATAGTATACTTTTCGGAGCATATTGTAGATATTGAGTAGGAGAAGAACACTAAATGACTGCATATAAATTGAGTATAATTAGTTTTGTTTAATTATTTTTAGTGCAGCATGGTATGTGAAGTGTTAAAATAATTGTACCCAAAGCTTTGGATAGTGGTGCAAATGTAGCAGTTTTGCTTCTGGGTCAAAATACTGATGTATCATGCCATATTTTTACCTTACTCTGCCCACCTCTGGTATCAAATTGCTCAAATCATCTACCAGCCTACAAGAAGAAATACATAACTAACATGACTTGCACAAAACCACAGCTTTTTAATTTCCGTTTTCATCTTTTTCGCAGAAAATGAATGACGCTAATTAAATTATTTATAATAAAGGACTTATACTTCTCATATGGACTATTACTACTCATTTGCTCTTATGCTACTCTTAAGTGAACCCCTTTACTCTGGTTATGTAAAAGATTGTTAAATCCATCTTTAAGGCAAACCCTACACCTACTCCTAAAACTAACTGGAACGTTAATGTTGTTGATGAGCAGCTATCACCAGAACATTTTGGTAATGATTAATGTACCTGTAGATCATCTATAGGGGAACCTCAAAATAAAGTGTGACCAAATTTTGTACAGAAACAAGTAGTTATATGATATCTAGCCTGGCACTATTTTCTGCTAATATTTTCCTTAAATGATTGAGTGTCAAATCTATATTTATTCCATCTCCTAGAAAAATATTTTCTTATTGCCTTTATCAATCACTTTTTTGTTGCATCCTTTAAAATGTTATAATTGCTGTTCGGAGTTTAAACTGGGGGTGTTTCTAGTTAGCTCTGTAGGGATGCACTGAACTAGAAGGAGATTAAAGTGAAAATTAAAATGTTAATATTCAGCTGTAAGTATAATGTCCAATTCAAGTCAAATTATTCTTATGATCTGATAAGCTTGCTTGGCTAATCCAGATTAAACATTCATGACTTGGTACCATTGTGAAAGTCATTATATGATTGAATAATGACATGTTAGTGTTGTTGTGCTGCTGGTGTTCAAAGTGAAGGTGTAGTCACTCTGGATCAGGCAACAATAACAAAATATTAAACAATGGGTGATTTTTTTTTTTTTTTTTTTTTTTTAATATTACTCAGAGATTAGACTCAGAAATTCTGCATCTAAAACTCCTTAACTGTGAAAATCGAGGATTAGTGGGAACAAAGACTGTAGCCACAGCTCCTTAATTCTCCTAGGATCAAACTATACAGAGTGTTAAACTTTGTTATTGTGTTTTTGTTTTTTTTTTATTATTATTATTTGATTTTTGGGTCTTTCTTTGTAGCTGAGATTAGTAGATTAGGATGTGTTTTTTGTATTGGTCACCAACTATAATGAACTGTAAAAGTTGCCTTTATGAAGTTTTATGGTTACTGTTCCTGTCTGTCTGTCTGTGCTGCACAAAATGATCATTTCTGTACTGTGTGGTTATATGATTTAAATAGCTTTCAGTATTTTTAAAAAGCACCGTCAGATCAATAATAGGACATTGGCCTGCATTATTATGACCAAAATAATTAACTCTTGTTAATGATATCAGAGTCGTGTGGGTGTCTGAAGGTAACTTCTTTACAAAAACGTTGACATCATGCAGCCTTTTAAATTTTACATGTTGTACTCCGGGACAGCAGAATATTTAGACTGCTGAGCTAAAATGTCTTTTTTCGCAGTATTTTTAACACTACAGACATCCCAGTGGTCTCAGTTTCTACATTATAGAAATGTTTATTGGTGTTGGTGGATACAGTTCTATGCAAAGGTTTGGGCGCTCCTGGTAAGGCTATGTGTAAATGTTTGGTAAAAGTTTTGTTGAATTGAAGTGAAAAAATCCTCTACAGAGAACAAACTACATATTTTAATGCAGCGTTACTGTTTGTGCTGAATTTAATGTATTTCGGGGGGGAAAAAAGTGCCATGCTAAAGTTTCACATTTTATGCTTATTTTTCCCCCCAATATGCTAAAATCAGTAAATGGTAAAAAAAAAGTGTGTTCTCTGTAGAGGAAATAACTTCTTTTCATGTAGAAATGTCGTTTGGCTAGGCGTGTTTTAAATTTTTGCATTTAACTGTTTTTGCATTTAATTTCACAGCACACAGTACAACCCATTGGTTTGGTTGGAGACTCATCTGCATGTCGTAGTCTTTGGAGATATCAGTATTGCAAATGTCTGTATTGTATATCATGCAGTATATTGTCCAGCCCTCATGACTCTGTGTTGTTCATAGGCACAGATGTCATGTCTGGCAATGCTGCAGCTGCCTTTTAATGACTCATTCCTGTTTCCCATCTGATCTGCTCAGCTATTCACACCAGCACATGTACCTGGGAGCTTAATCCAATAGTCATTAGTTATCAGTGTCATGGTTTTGCTCATTTGGGTTAATCCACCCCGTATTGCACTCCTCATTGCTAACCGATTCACTAGTTTGTCCCTAAACAGACGAAAAACTCCCCTGATCTGAATCCATCCATCCATCCATCATCTTCCGCTTCTCCGGGGTTCGGGTCGCGGGGGCAGCATCCTGAGCAATGAAGCCCAGACCTCCCTTTCCCCAGCCACTTCCACTAGCTCCCTGGGAGGGATTCCGAGGCGCTCCCAGGCCAGCTGGGCGATATAGTCACGCCAGCGTGTCCTGGGTCTTCCCCGGGGTCTCCTCCCCGGTGGACTTGCCTGTGACACCTCCCAAGGGAGGCGTCCAGGAGGCATCCTAACAAGATGCCCGAACCACCTCAACTGGCTCCTCTCGACGTGAAGAAGCAGCGGCTCTACTCCGAGTCCCTCTCGGATGACCGAACTTCTCACCCTATCTCTAAGGGAGAGTCCAGCCACCCTGCGGAGGAAACTCATTTCAGCCGCTTGTATTCGCGATCTCGTTCTTTCGGTCATTACCCAAAGCTCATGACCATAGGTGAGGGTGGGAACATAGATCGACCAGTAAATCGAGAGCCTTGCCTTATGGCTCAGCTCTTTCTTTACCACAACAGACCGGTAAAGAGCCCGCATCACTGCTGACCCAGCACCAATCCGCCTGTCAATCTCCCGCTCCCTTGTACCATCACTCGTGAACAAGACCCCGAGATACTTAAACTCCTCCACTTGAGGCAAGAGCTCATCCCCGACCCAGAGAGGGCTCTCCACCCTTTCCCGCGTGAGAACCATGGCCTCGGATTTGGAGGTACTGATCCTCATCCCGGCCGCTTCACACTCGGCTGCAAACCGATCCAGTGAAAGCTGAAGTTCACGGCCTGATGTCCCCAATAGGACCACATCATCTGCGAACAGCAGCGATGTGACCCTGAGGTCACCAAACCGGACACCCTCCATCCCCTGACTGCACCTAGAAATTCTATCCATAAAAATTATGAATAGAATCGGTGACAAAGGGCAGCCCTGACGGAGTCCAACTCTCACTGGGAAAAAGTCTGACTTACTGCCGGCCATGCGAACCAAGCTCCTGCTTTGTTTGTACAGGGCCTGAATGGCTCGTAGCAAAGAGCCATGTACCCCGTACTCCCGAAGCACCTCCCACAGAATACCCCGGGGAACACAGTCGAATGCCTTCTCCAAATCCACAAAGCACATGTGGACTGGTTGGGCAAACTCCCATGAACCCTCCAGAATCCTGGAGAGGGTAAAGAGTTGGTCCAGTGTTCCACGACCAGGGCGGAACCCGCACTGCTCCTCCTGGATCCGAGGTTCGACTATAAGCCGGACTCTCTTCTCCAGTACCCTTGCATAGACCTTACCAGGGAGGCTGAGGAGTGTGATTCCCCTATAGTTGGAACACACCCTCCGGTCCCCCTTTTTAAAAAGAGGCACCACCACCCCAGTCTGCCAATCAAGTGGCACCACCCCCGATGTCCACGCAATGTTGAAAAGGCGTGTCAGCCAAGACAGCCCCACAACATCCAGAGCCTTGAGGAACTCGGGACGGATCTCATCCACCCCTGCAGCCCTGCCGCCAAGGAGCTTTTTAACTACCTTAGCGACTTCGGCCTCAGTAATGGACAAGCCTATTCCCGTGTCCCCAGACTCTGCCTCCTCACTGGAGAACGTGTCGGTGGGATTGAGAAGGTCCTCAAAGTATTCCTTCCACCGCCCAATGACGTCTTCAGTCGAAGTCAGCAGCACACCATCTCCACTATATACAGTGCTAGTGGCACACTGCTTTCCCCTTCTGAGTCGCCTGACGGTTTGCCAGAATCTTTTCGGAGCCGACTTAAAGTCACTTTCCAAGGCCTCACCGAACTCTTCCCACACCCGGGTTTTTGCCTTGGCAACGACTGAAGCCGCAGATCGCTTGGCCTGTCGATACCTGCCAGCTGCCTCTGGTGTCCTACAGGCCAACCATGTCCGGTAGGATTCCTTCTTCAGCTTGACGGCATCTCTCACCTGGGGTGTCCACCACCGGGTTCGAGGATTACCGCCCCGACAGGCACCAACTACCTTGCGACCACAGCTACAGTCAGCCGCTTCAACAATGGAGGAGCGGAACATGGCCCATTCTGAGTCAATGTCCCCCACCTCCCCCGATATCTGGTCAAAGTTCTGACGGAGGTGTGAGTTGAAGATCAATCTGACAGGTTCTTCTGCCAGACGTTCCCAGCAAACCCTCACTATACGTTTGGGTTTGCCTGGTCTGACTGGCATCTTCCCCCACCACCTGATCCAACTCACCACCAGGTGGTGATCAGTTGACAGCTCAGCTCCTCTCTTTACCCGAGTGTCCAGTACACATGGCCGCAAGTCCGCTGACACGACTACAAAGTCAATCATTGAACTGCGGCCTAGGGTGTCCTGGTGCCATGTGCACTTATGGACATCCTTGTGTTCAAACATGGTGTTCGTTATGGACAAACTGTGGTTTGCACAGAAGTCCAAAAACTGAACACCACTCGGGTTCAGATCAGAGAGGCCATTCCTCCCAATCACACCCCTCCAGGTCTTACTGTCATTGCCCACATGAGCGTTGAAGTCCCCCAGTAGGACAATCGAGTCTCCAGGAGGAGCACTTTCAAGCACCCCTTCCAAGGACTCTATGAAGGCTGGGTATTCTGAACTGCTGTTCGGTGCATAAGCACAGACAACAGTCAGGACCCGTTCCCCAACCCGAAGGCGTAGGGAAGCTACCCTCTCGTCCACCGGGGAAAACCCCAACATACAGGCGCCGAGTCGAGGGGCTATGAGAAAGCCCACACCTGCCCGCCGCCTCTCACCATGGGCAACTCCAGAAAAGAAAAAAGTCCAGCCCCTCTCAAGGAGATTGGACCCAGAGCCCAAGCTGTGTGTTGAGGTGAGCCCGACTATATCTAGTCGGTATCTCTCGACCTCGCGCACCAACTCGGGCTCCTTCCCCGCCAGTGAGGTAACGTTCCAAGTTCCAAAAGCCAGTTTCAGCAACCGAGGATCAGAACGCCAAGGCCCACGCCTTCGGACACTGCCCGATCCACAATGCACCGCACCCCTACTACTGCCCCTCCCATCGGTGGTGGGTCGATGGGAGGGGGGACTCATGTAGCTCCTTCGGGCTGGGCCCGGCCGGGCACCATGAGTGAATGCCCGGCCACCAGACGCTCGCTGGCGAGCCCCTCCCCCAGGCCTGGCTCCAGGGTGGGGCCCCGGTAACCCTGATCCGGGCAGGGTACACGAGTCCTGCTTTGTTGTCCTCATAGGGGTGGTTATGGATCACACTTTGTCTGGCCTGTCACCTAGGACCAGTTTGCCATGGGAGACCCTACCAGGAGCTTTTGCTCCAGACAACATAGCTCCTAGGGTCCTTCAAGCACACAAACCTCTCCACCACGATAAGGTGGTGATCCATGGAGAGGCTGATCTGAATCATCTTATAGATTATTAAAAAAATTTGACTTTTTTTTTTTTTTCTCTCTCTGAAGGGTGAATTAATTTATTGACCCCTGTTAGTCCAGCAAAATTACTTGCTGGGGACAACAAGGCTTTCACCCAATATATAGGTCATTTGGAGTAGATAAAGATTAGATGAAGGGTTTAATAAACGTTCACTTTGTTGCTCAAGGGAGATTTATGTCTAATGATTTTTGTTCCCCCTTGAGAAACAAATTTGATTTTGTTTGGGTCCGGACCTCCGCTTAGCGCTAGCCGCCGAGGGCCCGCGCCATGTGTTTCTGGAAGAAAAGGCAACATCTTAACGGCGTTCATCCTTAGCGGATTAGACAACAGTCTTTTAAATATATCCTTCATACATGGGGACGTACATGCTTCTGATTGCTTTCTTGTCTCTGCGATTCCCCAAAGAGGCCACGCTTATGACTTAGCGTCCGCTTTCATTTTCTCGACCCGTCTTTTTAATATCTCACTAATCGTCTCAGCCTCCTTAAGACGAATCGTTAGAATGAGGTTTGACAACTCGCGGCAAGAAAAATGTAATTTAATCATAGACATGATCTTAATTTGAAGATGTGTTCTTGATTAAAAGGTTAAGCCCCTCATTTATTTATTTATTTATTTATTTATTTATTTTTGCTCTTTTAATGCTCATCCCTGAAGTTAATGTGCATCAGTTTGTGTTGAGTTTTTATAATGTATTTAAAGCAGTAGATTTAATATTTGTACTTAGGCTCACTTAGGCATTTTTATTGTGTAATAATTTTAGAATCTTTGTTTTCTTCTATGCGAATATTTGGAAGGAAGATCATTAATTCTTTTCAAAGTTTAAGACCGTAACTGTCTTGAACTCTTGTTTGACATAAGTTTACACCAGCTGTCCTATTTATTTGGTGGTTATTGTTGCTTAATCTTTTATCCTACTTCACTTCACATCAAAATGGCATGAAATATGGCATTTTTCTAAACATCTTAATCCAGTTTCTTTTTATTTATCTGCTTTTAGCATATTGGAAAACTTCTATATGTAAACTGTGCCAGAACTTTTGCATAGGCCACATTTTCTTTTTCTTTCACTATCTTAGTCAGCAAATAAAGTTATTGTCTGTTAAAATGTGCAAAAGTGTATATTGTAGAGGATGTGTTAACTTACTTTATTGTAGAGAAGCAACATGGAATTTGACCAGGTGTTCCCAAACTTTTGCATGCGCCTGTGTGCATGCATATGTGTAAAATTAGATATTTCCATATTTAATAATAGTTTTAAGAATCTTGGTGACAGAAAATGAAAGCATGCCAGCGAGAGACTCCTGTCTCGGCCTGAATGGGTATGTCTTAATCATGTGAAATATGTTTAAGGGGAGGAACATGGTTTTAGAGGGATTAATTTAGCAGTCATTGCGGCCTTCGTTGCAGGGTAATTTCATTTTGTGGTGAAATTGAGGGATATATGGCCTTTTGGGAGCATTAAGAAGAGAAGGATTAAGAGATTAGATCGGGACAATTCACTGTAATATTAAGATTAGGAATTTGATGTCAGAAGAAGTTGGCTGCTCTCATTTGACGGTGTAATTGGGGACACGAGCGCTTGCCTGCATTGACGCTCCTTGACCACTAGGGGCGAAAGTGCCTTTTACTCTGTAGTAGGAATTGCTAAAAGGGTGAAGAACATGACTCTTAAAATGAAACTTGTGGTTTTGTGTGAATAATTTGGGCTTCTGAGTTTGTGATGATCCTTCTGTTTATACTGGAGGTCATCATTTTGTGAGGTGTTTACACATTGGCGATTTATCCAGTGCTGATTCCATTTAAGGTTGAAAACGCAATGCTACGACACTGACTTACACCAAACATGGTTTTAATTGGGTTAACTGCTGTAACATTCTTCATGGCTTCATAGCCAAATGCTTATACGCCTTAAACCATTTTCAGTTGTATTTTCAGACATAAATATCAACAAGTTAAATGACTAAACGGCTGTGCAAGTGTGTAATGTCTATTGATTATCGGAGTTCATTTTACTTTTTTTTTTTTTTTTTGATGAAAAACATGAAGGTAAATGCTGTTGGATTTTTGAATCAGTTTTTACTCAAAGTGTAAATAGATATTTTTTATATTAATGTACAAAGATGAGATGTAGTTCAGATCTTTCTATCTACATTATTAGATTTTTATTTTAAGAAATGGAGACTTTTACTATATAGCCATGTGCAGTTTGAACATCCTAGCTTTGTTTTGTTGATTTTCATTTGCGTCATAGCCAAATGCATATATGCTTTTAACTATTTTCAATTGTATTTCAGATATAAATATCAAGTCAAGTGATTAAATGAAGCAACAAAGCCATCAGCAGTCATCTCTCAACTTGAATTCTTCTCAGACTAACAGCAACATATAATATTTTTACATGGAATGAAAGTGGCAGACTGACAAAAAGGCAGTTTTACAGCAGTTGAAGGATGTTTTGTCTCCAAATAGTGAAGTAATTGGATGACTTTGCGCAGTCATAGTACAATTTGTGTCTTCTATGTTTTTTTTTTCTTTTTTCCCTCTGGGTTTGTTGCCACTAATTTTTTTTTTTTTTTTTTTTTTTGTGATTTACTAATGGTCACCCTAGAGACGTAACAGAGGTTGAGATTTTACATTTGCATAGTTGCAAGAACTCGGCATTAAACAAAATACTATACTAATAATATTACAATAATAATGAAATGGTGGGAAATCATTTTCAGACCACTCACTTCCTCGTGCTCACGGCCTCGTACTAATCCTAAATGTCTTGCCACTCTGACATTGTTGTACTTTTAATTCTCTCTACACCAAAGGGAGCCTTACTCAGTATTGTAAGCAGACATGGAACCAGACAGAGATCAAATTTCCAGAAGGGAAGTTCACTATTTTAATTAAAAAAAAAAAAAAAAAAAAAAAAACTGATTGGAAACAGACACATCGCTGTTTTCTGGAGTAGAACGGTATCTGTAGTGAGACTCTTTATCTATCAGCATTGCTGAAGCTGAAAATCAGCATCATGGTGCCTGATGATGCAGAGTTGACTAGTGTATGCGTCTGTGTTTTTCAGGAACACAGTTTCAGCCTCAGTAAAGCAGCTGGCTGTGGGACAGCATGAAAACGTTGGAGGTTTGGGCTCATACGAGACCGTCCAACACTTCAACGACATCAAAGAACATTTGCATGTCGTCAAGAGGAACATCGAGCACATCATCCAGAAAAACACGGTGAGCTCACACTCATGTTTGGAGGTTTACCAGTGATTCATCAGTGATGTGACTAACAGTCAAAAGCTTGAAGCTCTAGTTATGTTGCATTTTGCTAAAAGTTGGCAAAAGGTTTTATTCATTTATTTATTGTTATTGCCAACAGCATTAGCTTTCTTTATTGACCTCTTCCTGTAATGAAAATAGAAGTTTGACTGTTGCTGAAAAAGTCAACATATATAATATGTTGTGTGATGGTGAGTGATCTATTATCTAGTTTTTATTTTGTTCTTGTTTTGTTGTGTGCAGGGTCCAGCAGAGAAGCCAAAATGTCCAGAACTCCCACCCTTACCAGCCTGCCTCACCATGGCACACTTTGTGGCTGTCGTGGTCATTCAAACGCTCCTGTTTCTTGGCTATTTCATGTACAAGTGAGTAACATCTGCTGATTTTCTGAATTTGTTTTACGTTGTTGCGATCAAATACGTAAGAAGTTAAATGCTGCTGGGTTTTTTCAGGTGGTGCAGAATCAGTTTTTACTCTGAAATGGTGTAAATACGTATAACTGTTTATAAATAAAATATAAAGATATGGATTAGCCCAGAATTATCTTTCCATGTTATTTTATAATTTTTTAAAATTTATTTTAAGAAATGGATACTTTTACTGTATAGTCAAAAGTGCAGAGGTTTGAACGCCCCACTCATGTTTTGATTTAAGTGGGGAAAAAATATCACATCAAACACATCTTTTACAAACGAACATATGACTTTCATGGGGCATTTTTCTAAACGTTTTGGTGTACAGTTTGTTTATTTATAACAGGAAAAAAAACATACAGTATCAAATGTGCCATAATTCATTCGTTTACATGCAGCCTGATAATCTGATAATAATCCGTTAAGTACGTTATGATCATGTGCATCACGTCATAGTGAAAGTTTATAACTTTCATAAACTGAACATTATAAACATTCAGAAACTGGTCTGCAGAAGAGTCGAAATTTATGCTCAGAGCTGTAAAAGATGGCGGTGGGACGTCCAGCTTATGTGTCTCAGAACACGTCTTCCTCTCGGCCTTCTTTAATGAGTACATGTGAAGTTTGTTTTCCTGAGTCTGACATAAACTGAAAGTAATTAAACACAAGAACTGCTGCTCGTCTCACTCTGACTGGACTCATGGTGCTCATTGTCATGGTAACGTCTACAATAAGTGGATCTCTTCTTGAAGTGTGCATGTAAATGTTTTGTTTGTTTTTCCCTCAATATGTGGGAAAAATTAGGTTTGTTCACTTTAGAGGATGTTAACATATTTTCACTTAAAGTCAACAAGGTATGAAAATTGAGCAGGGTGCCACACTTTTGCATGTTACTGTAAATCCTTTTACTGGAGTTTGCAAATTGTTTGTTTTTTTGTTTTAAACAATGGATAAAAATAGAAATACAAGGATTTTTTCACGATGGCAGCAAGGAAAAAATCTGAGCAAAATGTTTAATCTGAGCATAATTGAAAAAGTTCTGAAAACATGACTGACTCATTTTCTCTCTTTCTTTCTCCATCTGTTTCTCTCTGCAGAAGCCAACAGGAAGCAGCAGCGAAGAAATTCTTTTGATGAAACAGATGAGTGGTTAAAACAGCACAGTATGTAAATGAGGAATTGTTATTGTTTGTGTTATGTTTTTGTTTGGAGACTAAGTTATTATACTTGAAAAATGTTTTGTTTGAGTTTTTTTTTTTTAATTCGTTTTTTAATTTGATCTGAATTGTACAGGGTGTGAATGATCGTTCTTTCCATGAGAGTGTAAAATGTTTTGGTTTAAAATCCCGAAATACGATGTAAGATTAGTATTCAGAGAGCATGTTCAAAGTTTGTACATCACTCTGTTTTACATGGTTTTCCTTCAGGAAGTCGACCACTGTCCCCTGAAAATGTTGCTGTACTGTGGAAACTTGTTCGGTGGAAGCAGAATGTGTTATTGTTTGGGGGGTAATACTGTGTTCCAGTGTTGTAGCCAAACTGCCAAACCTGCAAAGCCAAGGCCCAGGGGTCATGAATGTGTTTTGAATCTTTGAAAAATTATATATTTTTCTCAAACTATTTACATAAACAGAACACAAACCCATCTCTCATCTGTTTGGGGTTTTTTTTGTTCATGATTTACAAAAAGTAAATGGTGCATTGTATATCACTGTTGTCTGTACAAAACATTGTGTCTCCAAAATGGTAACTGTACAAGAGAAAGAAAAAAATGCACTGTACATTTAATGTAAGTCAGTGGAACCAGATATTTTTCCCAAGTAATTTCAGGCTGTTTCTTGGTCCATTCATCCTGAAAGTTGCACACTATGTAAAGGGCAATGGGTACTTTCATATTATGTCAAACACTGAAAGAAATGGAGATACAAGGTTTTTTCCACCAGCAGTGATATGTACTGTTCTATTAGCAACAGTAATGTGCAAATTTTATCACTGATTTTATATCAAAATATTATGGATATTAATTGGCTGCAAAGCAAGAATCTACATTTAATTTAAGCAGTGATTAATTGTTTGCTTGACTCATGGTCTAATAATGTTAACAGGCCTAATATCTGCCAGAAAAGCCTCTTTATTCTATACTGAAACAGTATGTGAGGTTTTTGTGGCTGGGGGAACAAAATTTTGAGCTTTTAAGATCATTATTGATGGCAGCTTTTTATATCAGAGCGTGGTATATTTTAACATCTGACAGGTTAATTAATACTTTCTAGTAATAAGTAAACTTGTATATTGTTCATTTAAGCTGCACTTTTTTTGTTAAAGTTAAAAGAAGTAGCATTACTGAAGTAGGAGAAATCATCAGCAAGCTAAAATATGGTGCATGGTTGTTGCAAATCACCCTGTACAGTCAGCAGTGTCAAATTTCAGAATTTTTCAGACCTCGTCAAACGTATTAACACCATTCTCACAGTCTCATAAAGAAAGTCTGGCTCGACGTCTTGGTCTCAAATGCAAAATCAACACTAATGAAGATATGGTGACGCCTCCTCAGAAGGCGCATCCTTAACAAAGTTTGGACTAAGTTCTCTTAAAATTCTTTCATTGTGCTTGCAATCCTTGATCCTCTTGGGGAACCGAAGGGATCTGAAGCAGAACCTACAATACAAAGTGTTCCACATGTTTGGTAAATTAAAACATTTATCAGAGAAAATCAGAATTTCAGAACATTTACAGGCTTTATTTAGGTCTTTGGTCTTGTTTCTTGGGTTATCTGGTCTTCAGTTAAACTAACATGCAATGGCCTGTGCTAGCTGGGTTTGTGCCAAGGTTATTTGCCAGCTCCAGTGATCAGTTGCAGCCAGTGATTAGCAGGTTTCAGCGCTGCAACAGATGCCTTCAAATAAACCTGTTCAACTGTAGAATGTTGGGGTTACTCTTCAGTTTGGGATACGGTTGACTTCAGTTTTAATGCTGTTCAAGCATATTTAATATAATGAAAAGGAACTAAGGATGATGACGTGTTTATAGTCACTGTGTATTTGCCACAATAACCAACTGTGTGATGACAATGACCCTTTTCACTTTTTGGTTTAATCTCAGGTTTGATAACCCAATGCAATGTACATTTTAAGGTCCACCATGAAAACAAATGAGACCTTTTCACCTTGTTTGTTCATGTTCCTTCATTTGTTACTTTATTATGGAGACTTCATGGAGTACCGTCCAAAAATAGTGAATTACTGGTGCATTTTACATTCTTACAAAAAATGTCAATGAATTTAAAAAAAAAAAAAAACTTAACAGAAGACAAAGTTCCTCTAAATGAAAAACTACCTATTTGTCATATATTGTTTGCTGTCCTTTACCTTTAAGATGTTGACTTTACAGAAAATGGCAAAACGTTCTTAAATTTTAATGTAGGTTAATGTAAACAGGTTTTATTCCAAGGATTTTTTGGAGCATTTCTATTGGTCAAGGCCACTGCTGTGCTCAAATCATTTAAAATGACAATGTTTAAATGCATCAAAAACAGTATTAATGCCTTTTATACATGATCCTTTCCAAACTTTCTTTATCTCAGTATTAAACAGGCTGTGCTTGTTACTGTGCCTTTAAGAGTGATGTAAATGAGCTCTGTTCTGATTGGCTGCCCTGTATTGTGCCTCATTCAGAAAACAGTCTGGGGCAAAAATACACATTATAACTTCATGGATAGTGGCCAGAGCTAAACAGCTGTACTCTGAAACGGTGGTTAAATGTAAATGCATTCGTTTTTATGACGTCACTGAATTCCAAACCAGCTGTTTTTGCAGCTTAGGTTCCATATATGCACCATAAAGACTGAAGAGTGAATGGTACGTTTTGTAATGTTAACGTCAAACTCGTCCATTTCAAAAGAAAAGGAAAGTTTGTTTTTCTGAGTTGCGGCCCTTTAAAGAAAAAGTCATTGAGTAGATTAACGTGTGTATTTGAGTGTGTGAGCAGGAGGAGATGGTCCCGCTTTCTGTGCCTGTGTGCTTGATGGTCAGTGCCCCCTGCTGAGGGATACAAAAGAGGCCGGCCTCTACCAAGGCTTTCAACAGAAACATGCTGTATTGTGAAAGAAGGCAAACAGGAGCTGATTAGCACTGTGTAAACACTGATCATGTTAGCCCCCTCTGGCTGCGGTTCATTGTTAGTGACGTTAGTACCTCTGGGTAAAGTGTTCCTATAAGGATTAGAGAATAGAATGGAAGTCAGAACACTTTCACTGCCTTAATTTCACTTCTTCTCATCCCCACCCTCATCAGCGGTCTGTGAGAGATTCCCTTAATTGCTAAAACGACCGCGGGACATCTTCACACTGTGACGCTTCAGAATTACACAGTGTAAAACCTGATTTGTTTTCTTTGTCTTGACTTTGTGTCCGTCGAGGCAGTTGTTCCTAACAGAACACTTGTGTAAGTGACTTGATGGTGTAGATCTGCTTTGGTTATGCAATATGAAACAGTTCCACCAAAACCGATTGTGTTGATATGATCAATTTTACAGTGTACAGTGGCTATGAACTTTATTTTGACTGTGCTTCCTTTGGGAGGGTCTCTAAAGATTCATTCAGACCTGTGAAATCGTCAGAAACTACCCTTCATTATTTAATTTTCAGCCCAAGCCGCTGTTAAGTTTTTCACTGTTAGGAGATCTTTCTGGGGAGCTATGAATATATGAAAGTCCACCTGCATTCCAAAGTTTTAGAAACAGAAGTTTAAAAATTCATTAAAAGACAAAAAGAAAATGGGACATCTAGTGTCCATGCGAAGACCTGGCAGATCACCAAAACTGTCCCCATCAGGTCAACAGCATTTAAAGCTTTCGTCTTTGAGAGAGAGGAGAAAATCAAGCTCCACCCCAGAGTCCAGACCTCAACATTATTGAATGTGTTTGAATTGCTTGGATCATGAGAAGCAGAAAATGCAACCAACTTCTAAGACTGAGCTTTGGATGTGTGGAAAAATATCCCTGTAGGTTTCTTTGATAAACTGCAAGCAAGTCTTCTGGGGAAAAAAAACAAATAAAAATAAGGGCAAGAGAGGACACTTTAAATACTGTAAAATCTGATATTACAGGGTCAAAAAGATTCATCTGATTTCAAGATGATTTATTTCACATGTAAATCATTACAGAGCAATGCAGTAAACTGTAAATGCTTTAAGTGAGCATTAAGTTTATGTAATTTTACAAGTGCTCAATATGAACCCCCTCCAGCTGTATGGACAACATCGATGCCATAGTCAAATTCATTCCATACTTGATGGAGTATGTCGGGTGTCTCTGTGCTCCCAGCTCTTTCAATACGATTTTGGAGATCATCCAGTGTTGTGCAACCAGCGACGAACGCTCTGAACCATTGAAGGTTCAATCACGCTGCACAGTTATGACGGATTCACTCTTACTGAAGTGGACAACACAAAACACTTTCTGCTCAGGGATTCTCTCCTCTCAGACTGAAGGGAGCCATTCCAGGGACTATCAGAAACGCTATGACTCCCTCTTTCAATTGGTATGTGATTGGTTCCTTGGCGCCTCACGGTTGTAAAGATATGGCGCTGTGAATTCGGATGAATCTTTTCGAATTGCTGTACATTTAGTTGTTGCGGCTTCTGTGTCATTTTCTCTTTTATATTGAAAAAGATTGAATTTCCTTTTCATTAGATTAAATAAAGGATGGTCTCATAGAAGCATAGTGTTGGTGATAGAACCCAGGCGTCCAAAGTGTTTAAAAGCTCCCACACAGTTCTTACTTGAAATGATAATGAATAGGATGCCTAAGACATTACTTATACTTTTGAGATAAAATAACCTTTTTAACCCACTCATGGTAAAGAGAGGAAGATGCAGGGCATTGTAAGGTAAAATAGTTCCCCATAGATTTTTTTTTCTTTTCAGATTCATCACTGTTTTACCGTCATCAGCACAACATTTAAACGTTTAGAATACACATGCAGTACATGTAGTTTCTCTACAATGAACCATTCCATTTCAAAATACACTGAATGAGGGTTGGAATAGGAAAGATTTAATTGTGAAGGGATTTTGAAAATTTGGTGGAATTCTCTTTGAAAAGACAACTTAAATTTTCTGAACTAATTTCAAAACCAATTGCACAGCCATTTTATATATGTTTAATTGAGTAAAAGTATAATTTTTCCTTATTAGAATTATTATATCTATACCCTCTTAAGTAGTGCCAGATGCCATAGAAGAACCACTAATAAACCTTTCAATGGATAACTTAAAAAGGTTCTTCACACTCACAAACCTCTTTTTCAAGTATGATTCTTTAGGAAACCTAAATTGATTCCTTGCATCACTCAAAGAATCCTTAGTGGCAGTTTTAGTTTTGTGTTTTTAAGGCCTCTTTAAATTCCTTCACTTTCTCACTTCAGAAGATGAATGGTAAACCGTGCTGGTATATAAGTGGCTATTTGACTCCAGCTGTATATTCAGTCCTATGGACGGTTCCTGGACCTGAAGGTGTTTCTGATTCTCATTTGCGTGACTGTTCAATCTCCATCAGTTCCAGCTGAGTTCATGCGCTCCCTGCCGACATCCACTCGGGATTATTAGTGAGCTGTGCTGTTCTGGCGGATCTCTGCTGATAATCCCCCCACAACCACACACACTGACTCTCACTTGTTCTCTCCCAATACCCACCCATCCCCCACTCATTCACTCTTCCCTGTTTTCACTCTCTCTCTCCCTCTCTTAGCTCTCTTTCGAGGGGATTACGCTGTGATGCCATGGAAAAGCTTGGTGCATCTGGCGTTTTATTCCTCCATCACACAGCCCCACTGATGTACACTCACCTTCAGTCTCCATTAAAGTGGTAGTGCGAAAAATTTGATTTCCAGCTTTTTCAATTACTCCAAATGTTGGTGTCCGAATCCTGCTTCTTTGGTTTTCTACTGGAGCTGCAACGTTAATTTACAATTTTAAAAAATGATGGTTCTTGAAAGGACAGCGGTTCTATGTGTAATCATGAACAATCTATACACAGTTTGCCTGCCTAACTTGTTCTTCAGGTTGATGTGCCATAGACACTCAGCCTTTTTAAAAAGGGTTCTTCTATTGTTATAAGCTTGATATCATACTTATAGCAGAAACCTTTTTGGTGCTATATAGAACCATTTTCAACAAAAGTTCTATGTAGAACCATATACAACACACACTCCATCTAAATGGTGCATTGAGTGTTCATGGTTCCTACATATTACCAAAAAGGGTTCTGCTTCTACATACATCTTGCTGGCCCACAAAAGTTCTAGGTAGAACCATATACAACACATTCTCCACCAATCTAAAGAACCATGTAAGCATGCAAATGATGCTTTGAATGTTCATGGCTCTATATAGAACCATTGTCTTTACTAAGGAACCCTAGCCAATAGGTAATGGAAGCTTATGTACGATGATTGGCATTGTTACTAATGTCGCCCTTAAGTTTGACGCCATTCTTCTTGGTGTTGTGTGTGAAGACTGTCCAGCTTCTCTCCAGACAATGTAAAAAAGTCTGATATGTATGTGTAACAGTTCTGTTTAAAATATGAACCACAATTATTACAAATGTAGATTTTTAATTAATTTTAATTAATTTCTTTTCCATTTTTTCCATGATACTATTGGGAACATGAATGAAAATGGGCTGGGAAACTCAGAAAACCTTGTTGGACCCAATCGCTTAGATTGAGGCTTCACTGTATCACACTTCATTTGCATAAAGTTTAGAAAATCTCCACTTGATTTCTCACCTTGATGCCTTTCTGCCACATCACTTGTTGCTGAATTTCAGCGATAAGTCATCTACCTCTGTAGCAAATGTGCTTGTCACTCCATTGGCTGTTAATGTGAACCAATATGGAAAAAAATATCAATTCAAAATGTAGTAATCAAGTATGTCTTTGCAGTGCATGAAAATGACCAGAAAATGTACTATATATTTTTTAATGCATTTACTTGCATTTGTTATTATATTTTTCCAGTTTTATATTGTTTTAACAAATACTTTACCTTAACCATGTATGTATGCAGTAAGACACTCACACAAAATGTATTTCAAATAAACAAGATATCAAATCATAACTGCATTTTCACAGAATATCAATACCTACAGCACCTGCTTTTGTCATGCTTAAGGTTGATTTGCACATATTTAAAATTAAGATACTGGAATACAAATTCATTTTAAAAGGTATTTAAACAGTAAAGTGCATTAGACAGTATTTTGGCATACATTTTCATACATTGTCATTTCATAAACACATTTACACACATTTATCTTTGTATGGTACATTACTGTGTGTAATATTTGCCCATACATTTTAAAATAACTGCATATTAAAATATATTTGGTTAATATGTCAATATCTCCTGAAATGCATATTTCTATTTGAATGTATTTTGTCATGGAATTGACATGTATTTCAAATACATCAAAATGGTACCACATGGGAACACAGGCTAAATGATCAGACACTTCAGTTAATTAATCTCTAATAAACTTGCTAAAATTGAGTCTTCAAGGCATGACAGTCTGTCATAAAAGTACACAAGCAACTGTGTGATGATTTAGGCATGTAGTTAGCATGATGCTCATTTTTTTGCACAACTGTATGTGGCTGTTTGTGAATCAGCCCTCATGTTTCTTCCGCTCAGACTCATCACTTAAATGTGTACTGTCTACAGAGAAGCTTTAACAGTGCATCCTCAAGGCAAGCGCATTGTCAGCCAAATGCGGAATAGGGAAATTAGAAGGAGATGGGGAAGGTTACCCACAACTCTCCCTGTTAAAAGACCTTTCATTCATGTTGCCTCAATTTGTGTTTCCATTATGTTCATCTTTGTGTTGTTCCAACAAAGGAGCAATATAAGGATCATGGGAACACAATGGACTCCCTATTGCTTTAAATGTCTTAACCTTGTAGTGGTGACCACAGGCCCCATTCTGTGAGATAATCATCCCACAAAATGGACAGACTGTAAAGTAAGAAGTAAAACATTCACATTGGTGCAAATGTCACTGTGATGTGTTAACTTCAGTTCTGTTTACAACCTGTTTTCACAAATTCTGGACATGTCTGTCTCCTTATATGTGCCATTTGCTGGACTATTTTATGGTCCTCACATATGATGCTTATATCATGCTCTCCACTGGCCGTATTTTTGGCCGTAACTTTTGCATATTAGGATTAGAGATGTAGTGATATGTAGTGGTGTAGTGTAGATATAGTGATATGGATCTGGGCCAATAGTCTATAATGACCACTTTGGTGTGGCTGATAACAACATTAATAAATATGTTTGTTGCATGTTAATACAACACCTATAATAACAGGGTTCTTTAGTAAAGGCAATGGTTATATACAGAGCCATTATAACTGAAAGAACTATTTGACTGGTTCTTTGCATTGTTAAATTTTTCTTCTTGATGATGGAGAACCTGTTGTACCTGGTTCTCTGAAGAGAAAAAAGTGCTGTAATGGTTGAGGGGGGTCTGGCCTTCTAGCTACCCAAGTTCTCGGAGTTCTCCCCTCTCCCTCAATCATCTTCACTCAGTCTTCCCTCATACTACCACCACCATGTTAAAAAAACAATTAAGTTAAAAACAGTCAAGATTTTTAACAAGCGTTTTAACTTTTCAGTGTCATTAGCTGGTTTTGTCAAGCCAACTTAAAATTTTGCTCACGAACCTTCTCCTTCTGGTTTGTATTTTTCCCACTGGCGACTGTCATAGCTATTGCCTGTATTTCGAATATTGGACCCCTGATAATAATTCAATTTTAATGATAATTAAATTAAATTAAAATGTCCCATTTATTCTCTTATAATAGTTTGTCCAGCTATGTATTGTGCACCTTTAATTATGAAAAATGAATGAATTAGCATTTCTATCATAAAATGGGCTCTAGTGTTGTAGGTAAGCAGGGCATTGGTCAGTGGCCAGGTGGAACAGGTAAACAGGTGTATTATTACTGTCCTCTGGCTTCACACAGGTTAAATATAGATGATCTGTGAGCTCTATAGTCGTTCTGTATTGGCTGGTCACTTCATTAACTAATGTGATTAGCATGTGTTCGGCGGAAACAGAATGCAAAATTCCAAGTTAATCTCCAAACTAGTGCTGGGCAATGCATTGTAAATGTCCTGTCTGTAAATGACTAATGAGAACATATTGTAATGTTTACCAAGTTGTGCAAAAATCCCTTTGGTATAATGTTAACAAAATGGGGAAAAAAACTTTTTGGTATAGAGCAGCAGCAGCCGTTAACTTTATTAGTGCAAACTTAAGTACCGTGTAATATTTGTAAAATATCTTGATGCTGAAATTTAGCAAAAAGGATTTTTGAAGCAACAGCTTAGAAGAACATGAAAACATAGGAATGGAGCGAAAATATAAACAATCTGGAGGTCGGAGCAAATTGGAGGTTTTTCTTAGAACTGATGATCCAAGACAAGAACCATTTATTCTGAACCACTCCAAACCTCAAAATTCATGGTGAAGTCGTTTCCAGCAACCAATCAGTGTGTTCGTCTTCTGCTTTTTGATAATAGCTGATCAATAGCAGGACCCAGTGAGGCTGTGTGCTGGACTGGATGGAATAGGAGGGAAAAACTCGCAGCCATCTGCCTTTGAATAAAGTAGAAGCCGTAGCTTAATCCAGATTACAGCCTTAGCCTGACCTCTCTCTCTCTCTCTCTCTCTCTCTCTCTCTTTCTCTCTCTCTCTCTCTTTCTCTCTCTCTCTCTCTCTCTCTCTCTCTCTCTTTCTCTCTCTCTCTCTCTCTCTCTCTCTCTCTCTCTATCTTCTCTCCATCAGTACACCCTTCATAGCACGGTCAGGCGGTTTGGTTAGCAACTCTCCTCATTTTCACGACCCAGATCAAAGGCCTTCACACAAAAATACGGAAAATCTAAAGGCGTCTCACGCTGACCTCTGATATCCAGCTACAGGCTCCAGTGGGACGATAAAAAATGGCTTTTCTCATCAAGAGTATGGTGGGGAACCCTCTGAAGGGCATGGGCCTTGGGGGAGGAGAGGAGAAGGCCGAAGCGGAGACCCCAAAAGACCCCGCAGCAGCTGCAGGAATGACTAGAGAAGAATATGAGGAGTACCAGAAACAGCTGGTGGAGGAGAAGTGAGTAGAGATCTATGATTTGCAGCTTTTACTTTCTATCACAGATTCAGTCTGTGTAGTGCTGCCATTGTCTGACCTTCACAGGCTTCAGGGAGCACAATAATGGCCTGTTACGTTAACGTAAATCATTGTACAAACATCTTTCAACTGTGCGAATTTAAGTTGTTGAATAATGGCTCACAATGTACACACATGGATTTAAACATAAAATGTGATTTCTGTGAACGTCTGTATAGATTAAAACTCAAATGCTTGGGTTTAGCCTCATTATTTTCTTTTAATAATTATTTTTTCCTCGCTCATGAGACATGAGATATTTCACTGTTTAGGTTGAATTCATGTGATAAATATAGCCTATTTGGTTTCATTTTGTGGCATTTTCTTAATGCTGCTCCTTTTGATATTGTTTGTAAATGAAAACGAATAGACAAAGTAGAAGAAGCCCATTTTAATGTTGAGTGCAAAGAGCTCTGCATCCAAGCTACAAAGCACTGTTACATAATCCCATCATCTGTAATCTTTCCCTCTGATGATGGCATCAGTCTTCCGCCATGTCGAGGGGTTCAGTGCTTTTCTAAAATTGCTGATGAATTTTAACATGAACATTCTCCATTACATCTGTAATAGATCTATAATATTATTATATAACAATAGTAAAATTCTCGGTTACATCAGTACATAATTTAGCATTTATTGCTGGCCAGCTGTATGTTGGCCATGTGATCATTTATATGGTCCCAATTCATTATTTCTAACACGCTGTGCGTCTTAGACTTGATAACGTATATAAAATTTAAGATGAAAAAGCTGATCATGAGCTCACCCCATTATTTACTAATCAGCTGTAAGAAAAGGACTTGACATATGCTAAGCTAAAATGCATATATTTGCATATCACAGTAAAAAGAATGAGGACAATCAGCATAATTTATTCCATAATTTGCACAACATCACCATGGTGAGAAGGCCCATCTCTGAAATGAAACTTTCTAATGCATTATAAAGCATAAAGTTCATATTACACACTGCTGTATGATTTACTACCAAGTCAAATTCAAAGTTTAACAGAAGCATATTTAAATTTTATTCTTTGATGCTTAGCATTGGATTGTTTATGACTGAGTGTGCTTAGTAATGTTATAAAGCTACACTGATGTGTGTTTGCAATGTTACTGATGGCAGACATTTTGAAAGATTGTTATGTAAGACCAATACATAGGCCAACAAGTCAAGAGATACGCCTAACCATGACCATAAACTATGTATTTTGACACAAAGTATTTATATATATATATATATATATATATGCATTTAATATTCAGTTAAATTAATTTCAGTCATCCACTGTTGAGGCACAGCTTGCAATAACATGCTCTGGATTTCTGCAACAAACAACTGATCAATGGAAGAAATGAATTGAATCCAATGCAATTTCCATTAAATGTAAGTACAAAAGGAAAGTGTTGCATGAAGAGATCAACCCTGCACCCTGTGACATTTGATATTTCTGCCTCTGAGTAAAACACAGACTAATTTGGTCATATTCTGGCGCTGTAGAGCACATTCAATAAATAAATAAATAAATAAGACATGCGACTGACTGTCAGTTATAACGCAAATTAGGTAATCAGTCTATATTTTTCAAAGGTAAAATTGACTTTTTTTTGGAACAATAACAAACTATGCATAGACCTTCAAAGATTTAAAGACATAGCATAATCCGTAAATTGCTCCTGTCAGAAGAAAATCTTCTATCTCCATTTTTCACATAATTTGAAAAGGCCTGTTGCCTTTAACATTGTGTGTGAATTTCATGATGAATGTACCAAAAGAAATGGCCCAAAATGACTTTGAAAAAGTCTGGCTCCATTGACTTACAGTAAAAGTAAAGTAGGTTTTTTCCTTCTCCTGTAAAGTGATCAGTTTGGAGATACAAGGTTTTCTTATGACAACAGTGATATGAATAGGCGTGTACATCAGCATGTATTTCTTTCTGTAGGAGAAAGCAGCAGAGAATTTATTATGCATTGTCATCATGCAAACACTCAATCCATTAAATAAGGAACTTTTTATTATTGGCGTTTCTAAATTTAAACTCTAAACTGATCAGTATTTGCACCAAATGCTTTTTCTTCATCTCTAACTGGTTAAATATTGCAAGTGCCCGATTTCTATAAAGCACATCATGATGAATGCTATGTACATACATCTAAATGTAAATAAATGAGAATTACAGTGTGGTGTGGAGCTGTTCACCCATTAGGACTTTAGTATCCTCTCCTAATCCTGAACCTGGCAAACTGATTATCTTCAGCTTTAATTAGCCACCATAAATACGAGCTTGCCTGTGGTGAACCAGTTGTTAAAGAGAACACAGTGAGCAGCCCTTTTTAGAGCTATATAGAACCATTTATAACACATTTTTCAACAATCTGAACAGTAGTTTCACCATGCATAGAACCATTTGAGCATGCAAATGGTTCTTTGAGTGTTCAAGGTTCTGTATAGAACTATTGTTTTTATTAAAGAACCCTTGAAGAACCAGCATGTTCTGGCATTCTTTTAGAAGAACATTAGAATTAGGCCAATATAATGATCAGAAATCAATATGAAATAATAAGACTAAACAGTTTATATTTGCAATAATTACATGTACATGTTCATGCCAGAGTGAATGTGTGCATGATGTGCAACAATCAAACAACTTTATAACCTTTAACAACTTTTAGAACCTCTACAATATGTGGAACATTGGAAATGTTCTACATACTTGCACTTTCTACACACTTTCATTTATAGAATTGAAAATGAAAGGTTCTTAATGGAACCTGTATTTTGTGTACCTATATTTTTAAAGAAATTTTAAATGAATCTGCCCCAAAAAGGCAGCATACGGGCTAAACATACAGACTAAACAAACAGACTATATAGACTAAATATACAGACTAAACAGACTACATAGACTAAATATACAGACTAAGCAGACTACATAGACTAGATATACAAACTAAACAGACTAAATATACAGACTAAACAGACTACATAGACTAAATATACAGACTATACAGACTAAAAATATAGACTAAACAGACTATACAAACTAAACAAACAGACTAAACATACAATACAGCCTAAATATACAGACTAAACAGACAAAATATACAGACTAAATAAACACACTAAACATACCATATAGGCTAAATATACAGACTAAACAAACAGACTAAATAATATATACAGACTAAATATACAGACTAATCAGAAAACATAGACTAAATATACAGACTAAACAGACTATACAGACTAAACAAACAGACTAAACATATTACATGGACTAAATATACAGACTAAACAAACGGATTAAATAGACCATACAGACTAAATATACAGACCAGCTGTACAGTCTGAATTCACAGACTAAATACACTAAACATACAGACTAAATAGACTATACAGACTAAATATGCAGACTAAACAGACTATACAGACTAAACAAACATACTAAATAGACTATACAGACTAAATATGCAGACTAAACAGACTATACAGACTAAACAAACAGACTGAATATACTATACAGACTAAATATACAGACTAAGCAGACTAAATATACAGACTAAGCAGACTAAATATATAGACAAAATAGACTAACCAAAAACACCTTAAGTGTAAGTGTCTGCTTTGTCTGAACAGTGATTAAGTGTCAGGTAAAGCAGCAGTGCACGTGGCCTGGCTTTGGCTAGAGCCTCATCGCTGACTGAACAATGCGATTAAATGACGTGAAGTGATTTAGTACCACCTAAGCTGTGGCATTTACCCTGGAGGTCATTTAAATCTGCTTCCATGTAAAATATTACACAGTAATAAATGACGAGTTTCATCCCAAAATGTTGTGCAGCCATTTATAATCATTTTGGATGTAATGAGTTTTAAGGGAATAACTACTGACATATAATGGAAAACTCACTGTTATTTCTCTGATAAAGGTGCTATTGATTATTCACATAGAATTAACATTTTTTTATGTTTAAAGCCCACACCCAACAATGTATATCATAAAAAGAAGAAAATTCATGAATGTGGTCTATAAAGTGTTTTGTAATGAAACCTCTCAAATGAAATTACACAGTTCATTTCTACTATTTACGTGCTGTATTTTCATAAAACACAATTCAAGGAAGTCATTCTGGCATATAACACACACACTGAAAATTGACTCATATCCTTGTCATGCTTTTCACCCCATCCAGTCTCTTTCCCTAGTCCTGCTTCATCATGCTTCACTACCTGTGTTCACTAGTCTCTGTGTATATAGTGTTTCTTTATTCTTTGTCTGGTTTTATATTTTGTATTGTGCCTCATTTTAAAAGCAGTTCAATCTGAAACACTCCTTCTAACATCAGTGTGAATGGGCAGAGCTAAACAGCTGGCAGATGCATGTATATGACATCACAAAATTAGTGAGATGCAGGTTAGTTTCCAGAAAAAAGCTGTGTGGAGTAAATTGTACATTTTGAAATTTTAACAGCTAAAAGCATAAGAAAAAATGTTTAAATTTATATATTATATAAATTATATAATATAATATGAAATGTAATATTCCAGTCTATGAACCTGCTTTTAATAGTATATAATAGTAATGTAATGTCATAATAATAATGTAACGTGTCTATGAAACTATGCTCTTTTAGCTGATTATCAGAACAGGACTTATAAAAGTAATTTTTTAGGAAAAAAAATTTGTCTTCAACTCATTTAACTTAATATTGCTCTTACGAGAGTGAGACGTTACACTGAGGGTGCACATAGGGGCCCTTAGAGTTTAATAAGCTAAGTTTGCCTGCATAATGTTACTTATATCCCTCCTTTATTGCTCTTAACCTGCCATTTCTCTGTATTGTAGATCAGTCCTGTAACATTCAATGGCCTGGCCACTGTTGGAGAGCACAACCTTAAAAACTACTTTTTAAAGTGTTCTATAGTATAGACCATAAAACCCTGAAGACACTCAACTGGGTAGTGGACTAGCACATAGTATTAAAATCTTAATTCTCTTTAAGGGCTTAATAACTCTTTAAGAGCTTTGCACTGTCCAGGTCCAGGCTTCCACTCATCATTCCTATTATTTAAGAGTGACTCAGCAAGTTAGGGTAGCTGACCTTTTGGCTGTTGATTTGACCCTCAGGATGGAGAGAGATGCAGACTTCCTGCACAAGAAAGCAGAGCGGGCGACCCTCAGGGTGTGCCTCAGAGAGAAGTACAGGCTGCCAAAGGTAAGAAACGTCCAGTCTGAACCTGCTGTGCCTGATTAACACAATATGTTTTTCAAGATGTCCAAGCAGAGTGTAAAGAAACAGTTTGGCAAAAAAAACAAAACAGAAACAATAAGGGAGGATCCGTTGCGTATAGTTCTTTAAAGAATCTTTTGTTTTATAAAGCACCAAAATGCTTCTGCCATTGTAAAGTCTTAGAACTTTCTGGTATTACGTAGAACCCTATTTGATGAGGGTGTACTGTACAGTACTCTCACAGCTTCGATCAAAACTACAGAACTTGTCTTGGCTGACCAACTATATTTAGAGTAAACTGCACCAGTATATACTGTACACTGCATACTGCACCAGTGTATACTATACACTACATACTGCACCAGTATATACTGTACACTGCATACTGCACCAGTGTATACTATACACTACATACTGCACCAGTATATACTGTACACTGCATACTGCACCAGTGTATACTATACACTACATACTGCACCAGTGTATACTATACACTGCATACTGCACCAGTATACACTGTATACTGCATACTGCATTAGTGTATACTATACACTGCATACTGCACCAGTATATACTGTACACTGTATACTGCACCAGTGTATACTATACACTGCATACTGCACCAGTATATACTGTACACTGCATACTGCACCAGTGTATACTATACACTGCATACTGCACCAGTGTATACTGTACACTGCATACTGCACCAGTGTATACTATACACTGCATACTGCACCAGTGTATACTGTACACTGCATACTGCACCAGTGTATAATGTATACTGCATACTGTACCATTCTGTACTGTTTGCTACATACTGCATCTGTATACACTGTTTACTACTCATTGTACCTGTATATACTATGTACTGCATACTGTACCAGTACTGCATAGTATATACAGTTTTTGTTGTTTGAGTTTAACTCTTGAAATTCTGCAGTTATTCCTGTCATTCTGTGTGTTCTAAGTACTGTCCATAATCACTTGTGTATTATTACATAATTACTTAATTAAGTTAATAGCTTAAAAGCTATAGCTTTTCTTTGGCTGATGGTACCATCTGTTGCTCCATTGGTTCACTTCTGCCAGTGGATGCAAATACATTAACATACAGTCGGAGTCAGCTTTGTGTAAAACTGTCGGTCTGCCTGTTTTAAATCCTATATCCATTCTCCAGTTTTGCAAATATACAAACAAACATGGCTCAGTATATAAATGACATGTTTTGTTGATTTTTTAAATGATAATAAGCTAACACATCATCTACTGGGAACAAACTTAAATATGACATTTTCTGCAAATTTCAGTGCACAATTCCTATCTATGTATAGATAATTGTAATGATAACTGCAGAAACAAGACATTGGTATAACCAATGATGAGGAGGCGGAGCTGAAACACTAATAAAATATTGTCACCAGTATGGTGGCCTCACAGCTGACCTGTCCAGGCTTCACCAACAAATGTACCCTTTCATAGCAACTGTTGCTTATAAGCATAACTAATATGTTATTTTTTAATAATCATAATTACAACGTGCAATTCATTTAAAATGTATTTTATGTTTTCTGCTTATCTGATAGAACAAGTGATTTTGTTTTATGTAATAAAGCTAATACTAGTATGATTGCAAATTCATTCTTCCAACCTGAGTAGTTCTCATTAGCTGTGACGGCATATTCCAGCTCTGTAGTGTAGCATTTTAAACTGGAAACTCAAGGATGTGTAACTACTCTAAGCAAACACTACTACCATTTCTCATTCAGTTAAAAGTGGTTAACTCTCATTCGGTTAAGAGTTTCTGACGACATTTTACAAAGCTCGACTGTGTTAGTCTTTACCATAACACACGTCTCTCTGTCTGTGTCTGTGTGTCAGAGTGAGCAGGATGAGAATATGATTCAGATGGCTGGGGATGATGTGGATGTGCCTGAGGAGCTGCTGAAAATGGTGGACGAGGACGCTACAGAAGAAGAGGAAAAAGACTCCATTATGGGCCAGATTCAGAACCTGCAGAACATGGACATGGACCAGATCAAAGAGAAGGCCTCTGCCACGCTTACCGAGATGAAGAGCAAGGCGGAGGAGAAATGCTCTGTCATGTAACGGTGTGGGTAAACCAAATGCCCCAGATAGTTCTATTCAGTGATATACAACAGATAGTTCCAATCTGAGTGGCTAAAAAAAGGGTTCTAGCCGTGTTGTTAGATCTGATAACGGCATGTTTTATTCGCTCTACCCATATAATTACAGTGACCACCAGCTGCTAATGCAACAACAGTGGTCACATTACTCTTTACTAAGTCTGTGGTGGGACTACTTTTTTTGTGGAAGAAATTGCCAATATCAAAACAACGATTTCAAACACTGTTCAGGGCTTCTTTAGTTAGTTTTCTTTATATTGCAAAACTGCTTTATAAAAGCATTATAGCATGTCTTGTGTCATTGCGAAGAACATCACAGCTGAGCTGATTAGCTGTGGCCAAGTAACAGCCACAATGTTATTCATTAGAACACACTGTCTTGTGTTCTATTACCGGGACTACTTTTTGGCGGAATAGTTTGCCAATGTTGAAAACATACTATTCTGAATAAGACACGCCCTCTTGTGGTAATTGCTATTTACAGTCATATGCAAAAGTTAAGTGAAAATAAATATATCTTTTCATGAGGACACACTTCAGCACATTTTAATGCACAACTACTGTTTATTTTCAAAATGTAACATACTGGGAAAAAAATAAAAACGTAAAATGTGACCTGTGCAAAAGCTAAGGCACATTTTAAGCATCATTGTTCATCAGATTTCCTCAGAAATTATGCAATGCAATTCCAAGAAAAATGTCTAATGAATTTTATTCCCTGTAGAGAGTGTGTTTTCACTTAAAATGGGCAAATTTGGAAGTTGACCAAAGGATAAAATAATACAAAACTAACAACAATGAATATTTAATATCAACCAAGGCTCATTTCCTGAAAACACTGATGTATTTGTTCAATTAAGCACCTCATTCAAGGCTCAATAATGAGCTGATGAGTGAAATTGTATATATATATTAAAGTCAGAGAAACACTACACTGTGCAGCACTGTGGCCCTGTTAAAAAAAGGCCAGTGTATTATTTATTTTCTTCCACTGGCTGACGTCTTTTGAGGCAATGAGAGTGGTAGCAGAAGTGTAAGGAACAAATATAATGAAAGTACCACAGTCTCTTAAGAACGCACTGATAGTGGAGAAATTCATGCATTTTAATAGATGAGATTTCATTAACTGTTTGTAAACACTGGCAGAAGGGGTTGAGGGGTTTTGTATGAAACCCAAAAGGGCCATTTCACTTGTTGGTGTATTTTACTCCATTTTTACAGTGATAACAAGATAACATTATTTTCATATGTCAAGATCTTGTGGTATTTATATCATTATGACAGCAAAAATGTTATATTGTTGAGATCTCGAGTTATTTACATCATTATGAAGGCATAATGGGGATTGTTTTATCAATGTAACATTCAGTGTGTTGTGGTAATGACATCAATATCCTTGGTAAAAAACACTTCATGATAATGATATAAATAACGAGAAAAAACAGAGTAAACAGAGTAAAAAAAACCTGAGAAAATCATGAATCTTTAGGTCTTCTGTTGTTTTATCAGTTTATAACATTGATTGTCTCTTTTCTTTGGCACTGAATCAACCTGCTCCTTTTTTCTTTTCTATGTGTTGTTTAAACAAACGCTGTTACAGTTTCCATCTCCCGCGTCCCCCTCACTCTGCATCCTCTTTTTGCCCTCAGCATTAATGATCTCGGAAATATTGTATTGTTTCATGCAATGTCTTTTATGCTGTACAGTTAGAAAAAAAAGTGTTATTGATTGTAAAGATTTTATAATCTGTAAGTAATTGTGATAAACGCTCAGATGTCCAGAGGGTGGTTTAAACACCCATTGCTCTTTTACACACAGGATTGTGATGGGAAAGTGGTCAGTTCCTTCCAATAATTGACATAAATCCTTGCCAGAAATGTGTCACTGATGCTGTAGATTATTGTGTGTGAGATAATAAACAGTGTCACATGTTTAAGTGTGTAAGGTTGTGAATGTATTATGTATTATGCGTACAGAAGAATTGAAATAATAAAACAGATTGTTCATAAGATGGGGCTCCATTTGCTTTCTCAGTCTGAATGGTGTGATTTTGTAGTGGGATTTTCAGTATTCAGCCAGGGCTGGTCAAAAACTATTATATAAACTGTATTACGAGTAACAAAATATATTGTAAGAATATAGTGGTGAGAAAAAGTATGTGCACCCCTTGGGATTAAATGCATCTATGTATAAATCTAGTAAAATCTAGTATATCTAGTATAAATGAGTCTAGTAAATCTAGTAAAATCTAGTAAATCTAGTATAAATGTGTCTATCTTGAATATATCATTCAAATATTCACAGCATAAGCTGGAAAAAGTATGTGAAACCCTTGGCTAATGGCTTCAAAAACGATAACTGGAGTCAGGAGTTAGCAATCTCGGCATCCAAGTAGTTGTAGTAATGAGATTGGAGTTGTGAAGCATGTTGAGTTTGCTAAACTCCGAATTTTGGAGTAGCCCAGTCAGATCCCAGACCCTAACCCAATAGATATGCTGTGGAATGACCTCAAGAGAGCAGTTCAACACCAGATATCTGAAGAATATAGTTGAGCTGAAGCACTTTTGAAAGGAAGAATGGTCCAGTATTCCTCTTGAAAGTTGTGCAGGTCCACAGCTACTGGAGGCACTTGCTTGAGGTTATTTCCGCTAAAGGAGTTTATCATCCTTTTCCACCATAAAAGGTCATAAAGAGGAGATCACATTTTATGACCAGCAAACAACTTAACACCAAAAGGTTCATATACTTTTTTCTTGGTTGCATATAAAGGAATACTCTAGTATTTTTCAACCTAACTTCTATCTGTTTTATGTTGCATGTTCTGTCTATGAGTAAGTATAGAGTAATTGCAAAACTTTGGTTATTTTAATGAGGCTAAAATAATATATTTTACGTTGTGAAAATATTGTGGGCTGGAGGTTAGGGAACCAAGGCACCTAACCCCCAACTGCTCTGCGGGTGCTGTGGATAGGGCTGCCCACCGCTCCAGGCAAGTCGTTCACTGCCCCCTAGTGTATGTGTTTGCTAGTGTGTATGTGGTGTTTCACTGCATGCATGGGTTAAATGAGGAGATGAAATATGAGTCACTTAATCTTAATACAGTACGTTCACAAATTAAGATGCTTTGGTTCAAGAAAAGCATTTTCCCACTAAAGCTAATGGAGTTACTCTGGTAAGGTTGAACGCACCAATCAAATTACATGTTTTGTTGATTGTCTAGGTGAAAAAAAACAACAACATGTAAAGTGTGCCATAACTTTTGCACAGATCACGTTGTTTTCTGTTATTACCCCATATGTTAAATTCAACAAAAAAAAATCAGCGCAATTTGACAAAGGGAGCCCAAACTTTTGCATACTACTGTATATACTGTATACTGTACATGAAAACTCAGAGAATTAGACACACATTTAAAGATTAAGTGATTTAGACTAAGTGCTAAATATCTGATGTGCACCAACACATTGTAATCTGCCAGATGAAGAAATGGGTCTTAATTTAATTGGAGATTATTCCACAACTGTTGCAGGCTTGATTAGTCTGAGGGAGGAGGAAGTCGACCATGAAGTGAACTTTATGCGCGTCCATGGTCAAAATGCCTTGGATTTTGAGTTCAAAAGATTAAGTGCTAATAGGATCAGCCGAGCTGAGACTGTCATCCCATCAGGCTAAATGCCTCGCTCAGACTCTCTCGTCATTTGTGTGCCTTTGGTTTGGTCAGAAAACAGAGCAGGCTAGAGAGGTCCAGCTACTGCTCACACGACGAGTCTCAGTCTTCTCTTAGCTAATCATGCATCTCTTCAGCTATTCAGAAAAAAAGGAATACTAGAATATGTGTTTTTGGCATTCTGGGATATGTAGTCTGCAGTGAACAGTTAGGGCCATCAAACTGATATAGGATCAGACTGAAGCCTGTAGGGTGAATCAATCAAGATGAAAAGCATGTGGAATATTACTTACACTGTACAGAGGAGGATAATAGCAAATTCAACAGTCTCTATATATCTTCCTATTATTAGTATTATTATTATTATTATTATTGCTTTTGTTGTTGTTGATGTTATTTTTATTATATTTTTATCATTGTCGTGGTTGTTCTGTAATAATAGTGTCAGATTAAAAGTAAATAAACATCCTGCATTTAAATTTTAAATTCACAATAATAAGTTAACAGGACAAAAAACACAGATTGCTGTCCTTTTAATTTTAACTGCTAGAAGTTCGATTCACTCTAATTTTTTAAAGAATGTTCACTCACTTTTTAAGGCACCAATTACATTTTACTGTTGCTATTGTCTGCTGTTGCTGTTATTTTTATCATTGCATTTGCTGTTATTATTGTTGTTGTTGCTTTGGTTGTTATTTAGCAATATTATTATACATATAACAATATCATCATTATATTGTTGATGATGCTGCTGTTGCTGTTGCTGCTGTTGATGAAGATGCATATGTATTTGTGTGTGTGAATGTGCTGGACCAGGTTTATGCCACATTGTGGAGACCAAAAGCTGTTCATACAATCATATTGTGGGGACCTCTCTTCTTTGTAAATGTAATGTAACCCTTGTGTGGTGTTGATGTTGTTGTTACTCAGTGGTCTGGAGGACCAACCGCATTATTGTTTTTTTTTATATAATAACCATAACAATTTATGTAAAAATACCAGAAGTTTAAAATATCACAAGTGGTCAGCGTAGAGTTCTCCTTTAGCAGCCTGTCCATGCTGTCCACCCTCACACACACGCACACATGTATAAACACATACACACACAGACGCACACTAACAGCAGGCCATGTAGGAGGAGAACAGAGTGAAGGACACAGCACTTCCACGCTTTTATTCTCTGTGGGATCACCCCAACACCACATGTGTAATATAAATATGTAGGGGGTAAACAGTGTGAAGATACTGAAAATGTGTTATTTTATATGTTCTTCACAGAAAATGAACAAAGACCAAGGAATCTGAGGTGGAAATAATATGAAATTGCATCATTTTTTATTTTGATAAACATTGAAAATGACTCACACAGTCCTGAACACCACACAAAGGTCAAGGTTGGGGTTAGGGTTAGGGCTAGAATTAGGCTAGTATTACTTCTTGGTAAGTTTTGGGTAAGTCTCCAGTAAATAAATGGGAGTCTATGAAATGGTCCCACAATTCATAGAAACAAGATTGTGTGTGTGTGTGTTTGTGTGTGTGTGTGTGTGTGTGTGTGTGCGTGCGTGTGTGTGTGTGTGTGTGTGTGTGTGTGTGTGTGTGTGTGTGTGTGCGTGTGCGTGTGTGTGTGTGTGTGTGTGAATCTGTTAAACATTAGGTTTCCCTCACACACTTAGTTTCACTCTTTTATATTCATGGCTCTAAATGTGGCTAGTAACCCAGTTTCTGTCTTTGTTCTGTATTTGTTCCTTTCTCCATTGAGGACTCATGAATAAAAAGCTTAGGGAGCCTAATAGACCATTATCTCTCGTAATAACATACAATCCAAATAGTAGAAATAAAGGGGGGTTTTGTTTTAGTGTTTTAAGGGGAGAAAAGCGTAATCCTTAAACAGCGTGTGGCCTGCGGATTACCAAACTGCTGTCAGTCTTACTTCACCACTAATTACGCGTATCCATTCAGTGCTGAGGAAGTTGACAAATTCTTCCAATTAAGTTCACCTCAATCACAAAGTCACACACACACACGCGCACACACACACACACACACACACACACACACACAGATGCCTCTTCAGCTCATCTTGGGTCCGGAGAAGTGAGGATGAAGGAGTCTGTAAGGGAGATTAGTGGCTTTGTATGTTTAACCGTCAGTATTGAGCAGCGATTCTCGTAGCCAAAATTCAAACGGCTCATTTATATTAAATGGACACTCACTGGTCACTTGATCTCTTGTAGCTCCACCTTGCTGATGTACAGTTAGAGTCTGTAGCCCATCTGATTATACACACTTTATGCTAGTGATCTTCTAGCCCTTCATCAGGGGTCAGTTCCTGACCACAGAGCCTGGTAATTGATGACTAGCTATGCATAAACACATGAGCTACAATGTGATCATCCCAAGCTTACTGACATGTGTAAATATGTCTCTATGCCTCACTCATACCATCATCACACCTATAATATCTGGTCAACAGTGGTCTCGTGGTGGTCTCTTTCCACTGATGAATGTGGTAGAAGGGCTGATAACATATACTCAATAGATGAGCTACAGTCAGTAACTTTAAACCTATAAAAATCCACTTGTATGGCAGGTGTTTCTAATAAAGTGAGCAGTTTTTATAGGTAATTTTGTTTTAATAACAATATATTAACAATTTATTGACTTTTTGTCCAGTTAAACTCCATGGACAAACCAGTGAGACCAGTTTTACTCATTTAGGAAGAATGTGCACTGAGATGTGGTGCTATGGTGACAAGTGCACTGAGATTCAGTATGTGTGATTTTCTTCCACATGAAGTGGGAGAAGTAGATTGAAAAGATGGTTTAAAGCTGTGTAAGGGTCTTTGGGAGGAGCCCTGAGCCCATCCGACCAATCTGAGTCCTCCCTGATGTGCCGTGGGGGATGAAATATACACAAAAGCCCCCCGGCTGAGGGGTCTGTATAAAAGTCCCACAAGGACGTTGAATCGTCACTACACTCATGAGCTGGACCAAGGTGATGCCTTCAGCCTCTGAAGCGACCCACAGCTTTCTACAGCAGCGGAATGATCTCAGTCACTTTTAGACCTGACCGAGAAATAAAGACACCTGAAAGCTGGAAGATCACTTTTGTGCCCGGTTTACAGATTGATTTCTACTAGCTGTCAGGCACTGGGAGCAACTTGGACTGGTGTTTATTTGGTTGTTTTTTTGGTTGTTTTATTGTGTTTTGTTTATTTTTTATTTTGTTTTTTTGCCTTTTTATTTCTTGAAACTTGACTCGATTAATTTGGTGGCTGTCATTTACTGGAAGCAACTTTTTTCCCAATTTTTTAAATATTTGTACTACGAATTCAATGCGTCTTGTCGGAGCGCAGTGTCAGAGCATGGAGGAGCAGCTGTCCCCGTCTATGCATGTGGCACGTGCTGCTGGACCTCAGGCCAGAGTCCACAGCATTGAGGCCATTCTGGGTTTTAGAGAGGAGAAGATGCTCCAGGTCGAAACCTGTGGGACCAGAGGGACCACGAAAACAGACACAAACTCCGAAAGCTTCCAGGGTGAGTTACTGCTACATTGCACTGTACTGCACTTTATGATACTGTCCTATGCTAAAATATACTACTCCACAATGTACTGTATACTGTACTGTACTACACTATACTATATTACGCTATACTATGCTGTACTATGCTATTAGTTGGATACACATAAGTTGCTAAAGATATTTGAGCCCTTAAATTATATTTGTATTATTCAGATATTAATCTCAGGATTTAAAACTCAGAAATTACTGTAAATTATTCAGCAACTACTATAAATTATTCAGTAACTTTTATAAAGTCGTCAGTATCCACTATGAATTACTCAACATTATCTGTGAAGTTAGTTCTGTAGTTGTGAGCGTGAGGAACTGAAATGTGGACCAACTGAGTGTTTCAGGGGGTTAAATTGAACTTTTTTATAGCTTTTTAGTAATAATTTCTATCTGGTCTAGATACTGAGTTGATTGAAACACCAACTCAAACCCATTTGCAATATTCTGAATAATATCAGAGAACTGCTAATTGGAGAAATTAAAAAGGCTCAGCAGTTCAACCAGTTCAAGATGACCCGCAGTTGATTTATACATCATCAGTGTTGGAATAAAGTCTCATATTTCTAAAATGGTTTATAGGTAAAAAACATTCTGAACTTATAATAGAAGTTGATGAAAACAGATTTTTAGATGATTTCTGTTGGTATTTGTCACTAAATTAACACAATGTAAAGGGCAATTTAAATTTTTCCGGTTTTGACAAATAGCATATCATATCATTGATATGAGGTCTTGTATAGTCTAGTTTAACTCAGCACAACTCTGCTTCAGCAGTAATTCACTACATACTTTAGTGTTTTCCTACCTGCTCATCACCTCATTCCCAAAGCCTCAGTGAGACTAAAACAGTGGTATTAGAGCAGGACAACAAAAGGATAGTCACCGCAAAATTGACCTGTACACTCCTTATGGGCACAGAGAGTCTGTAATGCTTGTGTGCGCTCAGGTACAGGGCCGTTTCAACGCGTCAGTAGGGCCATTTATGCTCTAGTTGCCGACACTGAAATCTGCTCAGTTACAAATTAAGAATAGAAGATCAAAGCTAATACACATCACATATTTTACATAATCTCTACACACCAAAGCATATGTGTATATATAGACATTGACACGTTAATTAATTGGGATGTAAAAAAAATATCGGTCTGAAGATGGTGATTCAATGGCACTGACTTCTGAATATTATAATAAGTTATAGACAGACCATAATATTAAACTTTGTAAATAGTTCCTCCAGTGACACCAGAGTATTTTGTATATTTAAAAAAAATGTTTATATATCTCACCTGTACCAAGACAATTGACTTGAATGTGGTGAAACCTGATATTTTGTGCAGCACTAAGTCTTTTCCTGTAACATTATTGAATCAAAACATTTATATATAGGTTTATAGATATTATTAACTTCAATATAAAAGTTAAATAACCCTATATATGTGTGTGTGTGTGTGTGTGTGTGTGTGTGTGTGTGTGTGTGTGTGTGTGTGTGTGTGTGTGTGTGTGTGTGAGTAGATGCCCCTTCAAGCCCAGACCGTAAGAAGCACCGGCGGAACAGGACCACCTTCACCACGTTTCAGCTGCATGAGCTGGAGAGGGCCTTCGAGCGGTCACACTACCCAGACGTTTACAGCAGAGAAGAACTCGCACTGAAGGTCAACCTGCCAGAAGTACGTGTCCAGGTGAGAGAGTGTCTAATATAAACTATTATAAAATTATGGATTTTAAGAAAATTACAATAAAACTACATTTATTTTTATGTCTTCTTCATTTTTTACAATAAACTGTGCATTCGAAATATGGAATCAGGTGAATCTCAATACATAACATGGTACAAAAACGGAACTAAAAAAATTAGACAAATCTTTAAATCAAATTTACATTAAATCAATGTAAATTATTGTGAAAGTAGGACTAGTAGACTATGGAGGACTACAAATAACAAACTTTTGCAATTTTAGTGACAAAACTAAATTCTGGTGTAAGACTTTTTTTTTTTTTTTTACCGGCTTACAGATTTATGACATCCAAATTCAGTAACTACATGGGAAGCAATGGCTGAGTTATTCTTTGGTTATATGAACTGAAATAAGTACAGGAATCTGACCATATGAGGGGTTAATGAAGTCAGTATCAGTGTTTAAGTGTTCATAGAAACTCTAATAGTAAGTGGAACTTACTGAGATTTCAGCGCTGCATTTTAAGAGTTATTTTATGTTGTACTTCATTAACAGTCCCATTGTGATGTCATACTGACTGATCACTTCTACCAGTCACTTGACAGTTAGAACTACACTGCACTGCACTGACTTAATAACAATTTTGATAAATTCCAACAAAAGTTAGTAACTGTCCACTTCTGTAGTGCACGATCCATCACCACAGATAATCATTATGAGGTTTCCCTGTGCTTAAAAATTAAAGAAGACACGCTAACACAAAACTCAGTAATTCAGTGACTGCCTGCTGTCTTTTATTATGAGTGTACAGTGGATAGCAATTAGGCTAGACAAGCTAGAGAATTCACTAAGAAGTCAAAACAGATGGCTTTCCAAGCTCTTTATTAATCCTCCATTAATACGTGACCCCCAGGTGTGGTTCCAGAACCGTCGTGCTAAGTGGCGTCGTCAGGAGAAGCTGGAGGTCAGCTCCATTAAGCTCCAGGACTCGTCCATGCTGTCCTTCCCCAGGTCGGCTGCTCCAGGGCTGGGCAGTGGTGGCCTGCCGCTGGATCCTTGGCTGACTGGGCCCATTTCGGGTCCTATCTCGTCCCCTAGTTCACCCTTACAGTCTCTGCCGGGCTTTATGACCTCTCAGCCTTCCAGCTACACCCCTCCGCCTTTTCTGGGCCACCCTCTACCCCACCTCGGTCCAGTGTGCCCCCCTCCACCCCTGCCGGCCTACCAGTGCTCAGGCTTCATGGACAAACTCAGTCTGGAGGAGTCAGACCCTCGCAACTCCAGCATAGCATCGCTGAGAATGAAGGCCAAGGAGCACATTCAGTCCATAGGGAAGACATGGTAGAGGGCAGAACATTATAGACTGCAATGCTGCACTACGACAAACCAGACCTATGGAGTCGTATGGGGTCCTACAGGGTCAAACAAACCAAGCTGGATGCATCCTGATGGTATATTTGCCACGGAACCTGTCACACTGTGCCCACTGTCCAGCAAAGCCTGAACTGAAGCCCTTTAGGACTCTCTTTGGATGACAATCAAAGCAGAGACTTAAACAAAGCAGAAAACGTTTATAGCACATCACTGTTGCACTGTTGAAGTGCATTCAGAGAGTGCATTTCCCTATTTTTATAATATATCTTATTTTCTTAATTGATAAATGCAAAAACAAAAGGCATTGGCTCCAGCAAATCACAAAGTATCAATTGCATTCAGAGGCTGAATTTGAGACATTTTGCCCTATTTTTATAATGTATCTTACACTGTTTCTTGGTAAGAGCTAAAGTAAAAGGCATTTGCTCCAGCCAGTCAAATAAAGCAGTAGTATGAGGGATGTATATTTCAAGCCATTCATGCTGTCACATTCCCACGTTTGAGATTCTGTTTCTCGCTTCACTGTGATTGACACAGTGCCAATACAATCTATTTATTCTTCCAGGTGTGTTCCAACGGTTTTATTCCCATTATTTTTGTAAAACACTCCTGTGTGTGTGTGTGTGTGTGTGTGTGTGTGTGTGTGTGTGTGTGTGTGTGTATGCTGAGTGTAATTTTGCAAGGATGTCCATATAAAATGTTCATTAAAACATTTCCATAAACCTGAGATCATTCATGCATCTCTGCATAGCCATTTAAATAAAGCAGTTTGTTTATTTGGTTGTGTTTAAGGTGATGAAAAACACACAATCCACGGTATCGCTTTAAAAATGGTACAGAAAAATCAAAAAGTATTTTCTAAGTTTATAAATTAAAAAAAAGAAAGAAATGACGTTTTGGCCCACATTCTAGGTCTTCATCAGATGTGCAGGACAAAAAAGAGAACATGTAAAAACTTGCACAGATTGAGACAGAGAGACTCGGCTTAAGAGACACAGCGAAAAACCTTAAGATTAAAAAATAGTAAAGACAAAAATAAGGCGTGTGTGGGTTTCAAGTCGTTTGTTTGGATTAATGGATTCATAATCAATTAACAAATTAACAAATAGATTAATTATTCAATACACACACACACACACACACACACACACACACACAAAAACACCGTCCATGATATTGCATGCTTTTGCTTCCCCCTAGTGGTCATTAGCGCAACTGTAGGCTTCACAGGCTTCACTGTATTATTTCTACACGATGTCAAAGGAGAATGGGAAATAAACATTGCCACAGCAATGAGAAACCCGTTTTCATACGCAGAATCCCGATTATTGCTTATTTAATTATTAACACTGTTAATGGACATGAAGCCCATGGGTTGACGAATTAGAGATCATTGCTGTCTTGGTCCACAAGAGGGCGCTGTCTGTCGTTGAGGTTTTTTGGTGTTATTTGTGGTAAAACCAAGGCCTTCGTGAGTGCTGGCAGCGGAGGGTAAATGTAATGAATGCTACTAGAACATTTTGTCTGTAACAAACTAAACTAATTATGTACTGCGATCCCGGACACATCACGATTCATTAAAAAGCCTAATATATTTTCAATCATGGCCCAAGTAACGTGATGATATCGTATAATGTGGTCTCTGGCTCACTCTAAGCTAGATGGGGGCTGCATGGTACCAGAAAAGGTTTTCTTTGACTTCTTTGAGTAGTGGAACCCTTTTCTAGTGGGATATAGAACCTTTTTAAAAAGGTTCTTTAAAGACAGGTTCTCCATCATGGAGAGGAGAAGTGAACCATTTAAGCATTTTTCACACACATAGGAAATGAAAATCATTTCAAATTAACTGCTAGAACCACAGGCTTCAAGGTATTCAGTTTAAAATATGATGAAAGGTTGAATATGAATTTTAAAATATTCAAATCAGATTATCCAGTTATTGCTTACAATATTTGAGAAACTAATTATGAGCGTAAGAAACTGCCCTACTGCAAAATAAAAAAAAAGCATACACTCTTTAAAAAGATGGTTTTTCAAGGGTTCTTTATCAAAGGGAATGGTTCTATTTAGAACCATGACTTCTACATAGAACCATTTCACGCTTAAATGGTTCTTTCCATTTTAAGATGGAAAATGTGTTGTATAGGGTTCTATATAGAAACTTTTTCAAAAGGTTCTATATAGCACCCAAAAGGGTTCTTCTATTGTTATAAGCTTGAAATCGTAACCATAGAAGTACTCTTTTTGGAGATATATAGAACCAATTAAAAAAAGTTCTATGCAGAACCCTGTACAACACATTCTCCATCTTAAAAACCTTTTCACCATGCAAAGAACCATTTAAGCATGAAATGGTTCTATGTAGAATTCATGGTTCTAAATAGAACCATTCCCTTTGCTAAAGACCCCTTGAAGAACCAGCTTTTTTAAGAGTGTAGAAACTGTTAAAAGTTTCTGTTCCAGTTGGTGTCCAGTAGTCAGCAGTGGTATATGTGTTTTCCTGATGGTTTGATGTCACAGTGAATTCCAGATGCATTTGATGGTTTTCCAGTGCGACCTAAAGGTGTCCTACAGTTCTAATGATAACAATTAAGCCAATTCCTGTTAGAAAGCAAAAGCGTCTGGTTCTAGTGGTCTTCAGTAGAGTAGTGTGGGCTCACATATGGGCCTTTAGGGTTTTTTAAAACACACACAAAAATGGCTTGTTTGCTAGTTTCTTGTTTGCCTTCAGTCTGTAAAGCTTGTCCAACCCAGCAGCAGTAGCTACTACCAACTACCAGCTCTCCCCACAAGCTATCTTATACCCTTGTTTACCCAACCCAGAGGTCAAAACTGAGTTATTGAGTCGACTGCATGGCGTCTATAGAGGCTACGGTCAGATGTCTTTCATTAGAACGTCATTAGACTTGGTACAAAACAGAGAAAGAGAGCGTCACATCTCCAGTATCATTTATTCATCTGTAACAAACGAGCAGAGCTAACAGCAGAGAGAACAGAGTCAGGTTGTGTGAACAGGATGCACTCAAGCACATGATAAAGAAACACCAATTAACATTTCTCACTGCGTGAAAGCTCAGAGTCTGTAATTAGGCCCTTTGTAGTGAGGGGACAGCTGAGAGTGGGAATATGGCTCTTTCGTCATTTGTTATAATTAAGCCCATTAGAGCTGAAATGAGCCGGCCTGCCACTGACCACTAGCCGATAAGTGACGTGTTGACAGTTTTCAATGAAACAACAAAAGAACAAATGTTAATAGAGAATGTATTGTAGAACTGTAAGTGGGTAATGTTAGCCAAGCACATTTCTCACATATTAAAAAAGAAAAAATAAGAGAATATTGCTAAGAATAAATGAAAAATCAGTTAGTAGTGCAAATGGCATTGTGCTAATTGGTTGCTACTAGATTCCACGCTCTGTCATGTCATGCTATTTCTTTAAAGTGTCCCATGAGTTTGATTTGGTTCACAGTTTTCTCTATATTTTGGAGTAATATACTGCCATCTAGTGCATAAAGTTTAACACTACATTAGCCTGGACTTCCAGCCCCCATCTCTTTGTCAATATAGCTTTTGATGAGCCCAGCAAATACACAAATAAATAATAAGGAATGATTTTATTGTATGAACTCACAATGTAAGTGTGAAGTTTGTTAAGCGAGGTGTTCGGCCTAACACTAAAGGTTAATGTGTTGTTGTGTTTTTTTTAGCGCAGCAGTACATCCCTCAGATTCCTAAGTTTTACAGAATTCATTCATTTTATATTGCTTCCATGTTTTTGTCCTTCATTGTTCTCTCTCTGCATGCATCATGCAATTACAGCTTACAACTAACAGGAATTTCAGTGATGTAAAGCAGCCACGACTGCTAGCATGGCATAGCACTGATCCAAAGGCAGGCTAGTATTAGTGTGTGTGTGTATGTACATATCGCTGTTGTCGGAACAAAACCTCATCTCCAAAATGGTAACTTTACAGAAGGAAAAAACATACAATGGACCCAGACATTTATCCAAGTAATTTTGGTCCGTTTCTTTTGGTCCTTTCATCATGAAATTTGACAAACACTGACAAACAACAAAAATGGAGATACAAGGTATTGTTCCAACAGCAGCAATATACACACACACACACATATATATATATATATATATATATATATATATATATATATATATGCATTTCAAATGGCCCACCCCCGAAAAATACACATCAAAGCATGTGCTTTTCAATTTGATTCTTCCACCTTCATGATACATCATCGGAAGGGGCCTGTCCTAGTCTTCAAAATTGAAAACCTCACCCTGTGGACGACTCTGGCGCTGCTGTAGGACACAGGCAGGTGTGTTTACAAATGTAGAGGCCAGAGTCCCTTTAATCACTAAAAGTGTACCAGCAGCATTTGTTTACCATCAGGGAGCCCTGTTTTCTTTATTTTTACATTCAGTGCTGCCATCTAGTGCACACAGCCTAACACCAACACATACAATGGTGTCACGCTGAAAAGTGAAATGTGTTTAATAAACTTGATGTCAAATGTTTTTTTCACATAAAACACGTTGCATCAATACAATTTTGTTTTTATGTTTACTAACATTTGACAATAATTGTGGTGATATTGCTGCTATATGAAACCCCATTACTCCATTCCTCTTTTTACACCATTTGAAGTTCAAGGGTGTTGTCACAACAGCAACAATACAATATTAATGTGGACATAATGCTCACATAGAAATCAAGTAAATTCAAAGCATTTCTCTTTTCAGTGTAATGTGACTGTATCAGGTTATAAAACACTGAGAATGTAAATGCCTAAACTCTGAGATGGTTAAGGTTCAGTGTTTGTGCAGCTGGCTTTCAAGAGGGACTGTATACTATTGCTTTATTATACCACTGCCAAATCAGATGACTTCATAATAATCAAGTTACTGATCAGCTGAAGTGCTGCTCAGTTTTTATGTGTAAGTGCTCACAGACAGTGCCTTTATATCACACTGAAATTTATTCAAATGTTTAAAGCTTTATTGAATGTTTGATGAAACATCACTCTCATTAATAATTTAAAGTAAGATACATTAACGTGAAGGTCTATAAAACAAAAGCTACCATTATTGTATTCATATGCGAGATGTTTTAGATGTACATATAAAAATATAACTTATGTTATATAGATGCAGTGCAGAATGAAAAGACTAATGCATATTACTTTATTTTTCTAACAGAGACAGCTGTGATGCACTGTGATGCAATCTTGATTCAGCTGCTTCAAACTACAAAGAGTCTCTGATAAATCAGGGAGAAGTGCTTGTTTTCAGCTTGTATCGGCATCTTTCATGTTAAAAGCCTGTAGCAAAAGCTTCGCTGCCTGTACAAGAGAAGAGTGAAAGTGCATTAGACATTATTCTTTAGTTATCCAACGTCATATCATATCACAATTAATTACATCATTTTAGACTTTTCTGAGTGCCCTGAGGACATTGTCAGTACTTCTAAAACACTGAACAACTGCATGTTTCAGTAAAAAGAGATGCAAAACAGGCTCTTAAGTGATTTTTCCGACAATGCTGGGATTTCCGACAATGCTGGGAGCCCAAAAGAGGTTAACTGGTCTTGATGTGAAATAGTGCAGCTCAATATGTGAAATGTTGGAAACAAAATATTTACTGTACTCATAGCATTTGATTGCACTTTTTAAATGAATTAAATATTGGGAGATTGCACCTGTTCCCACTCATCAAATTAAAAAAAAAAAAAAATCTAATATCATGATAGGTATTGTGTTTTTGAAAATGTCTTCAGGAATTGTTATTAGGGTTGTCATTAACATTTAGATTAGTGCCGATTATTTTGAAGATTATCCAGTTGTGTAATCAGACAAAGGCCAATAAAAACAATAAAATGGACTTATTGTGAAATGGACTTACTGAAAAATAACAAACTACGCACTGAATTTTTTAATATAATTAGCAAAAAGTGAAACAAGAAAGCCTTTAAAAATAATATCAAAAGTGGCAAAATGAATAAATATATGAAATTCAGACTCTCTTTGTTACTATAAGACAGAGGCATAGAAGAATTTACAATATGCATTATAATCATGCAAATCATGACTGATCACTGCACATTCACTGAGAAGGTAAATAGAGTTAAATCATTTAATCCTGACAAATATTTTTGCCGCCTTGTGCAGCCATACTGGAAGTAATAGCACGTCTTGATTGAGTTTTACAGCAGCCAACTCTCCCGCTCACCTGTTCCCTCTCTCGCTCAAGCTGTTCTTCCAATAATTTCCTCTGCTCCAGAGCACGCTGCTGTCTCAGACTGGTGTCTCTCTCTAGTTCATTCTCTGGTCCAGCCAGAGCAGTGATGAGTGCCTGCAGAAATCTGGACGGCTGTGTGTGTTCCTCGGCCTCTGGTGCAGTTAAATACTGCTCATTTCCGCCGTCCAGTTCGTCTGAGAACAGAGGCTCATCTATGCTCTTCTTTCCCATCAGGTGTCCTGTGGAAAAGCAGCAGAAGTCCATTAGGAGACAGGTCTGACTCAGAGCTGCTTGATCATTTGAGACGTCAAAACACATCCAGTCTACTGTCAACACAATTTAGAGTCATTTCAAGCTTTTGCCATGACCTGACATGGATAGTTCACAGAGAAAGGCTTCCACAGTAAGAATACAGGCTACTAGTTATGTTCTGAAAAACACTTACAATCATGTTTTTGGAAAAAATAGTAATTTAAATAAATACATAGGCATTTTTTAACTTAATCTCCATCTGCTGTATCTGTCATAAACTGTCAATTACCACAGACAATCATTTTGATTCACCTATACTTCAGCACCTGCTCAGTGTCCCCTATTATAAAGGTGTTGTCTGTTCTTTTCTAAACACAGGGAAATGTCCTGTTTCCATAGATTTCAAGGATTGTTTGCAGAATGAAGTGTGAAGTGTGATTTTTTCCAGAATGAAGAATTACACTGAATTTTCAACTTTTTTGTATAATAAATAATTATGATGTGAACAAAGTTGTTCAGAGTGGTTTGATGTGAAATGCTCTTCTCTAGAAAGAACGTACTGAGTCAGAATTGTTCACGGTGGTGGTGATGGGAACCAGACATCTTAAGAGTTTAATGCCTCTAAAATCTCCCTCATGAAGTTATTTCATACAATTTTGGCTGAAAATGTTATTGTTCAAATCCATTTATGGTGTAGAGGCATGATGATTTACCATTATCAACATTACATACAAAAACACAGGAGACACGTGTAGATTCACTTGTGGTTTTGAACAGTAAACAAAATGGCAAGATTTGTGTTGTAGATATCACAACTCTGGTTCCCATCACTGAATTTCTTTACGGATGACCATCCACAAGATGGATGGAATCATGAACCAGCCATTCAGAAGCTTGATGACCCAAACAGAAGACAGAATGCTTTGAAACACTATCCATATGGTCACCAGGAGTCAGAATGGATATGGCGGCATTTTGTAAGTTTCTTATAATTTAAATATTTAAGATTTAAGATTTAAATATTCAGTCTGAAACTGCTCCCGAAGAAATCATTTACATCAAAACAAAGTGGTGTTACAAAGCAGTCAGAGGACAGCGTGTATCTAATGACATCACACCATGTCTCAGGTCTCATGCACACCAGCTCTAATCCAGCCTGCTGCTTTCTGAACCCTCTAGACTGGCCAAAATGGGGAGGATCTCACAGAGAACAGCATCTCTACACACTTGGAGGAAATGCACATGAAGAAAGCAGCACGAGGCTGAAGTAACGCATGTGTTTTTTCATGCGGTCATCTTCTGTTTCCTTTAAGCATATATTTCACTTTCACTCATCCACTCATTCATTTAACCATATTTCAACTTCACTAAATCAATCGATCATTTCTTTAACTATTTCACCCACACTTATCCATGTGCTAAAATTCAGAATGCCTTTCCTCCACAATGGTAGCTAAAAAGTCAGGTTAAACAGTTAATACCAAGGAAAAAGATCAACTTAGCATTCACCTTAAGTTTCCATTTCCAGTCAAATCACCAAAACATCCACAGAAACTACCAGTAATCCATAAATCAGCATGATTTATAAATCACACCTACTAAAGATTCAGCTACAGCTCCGTAATGGTCTGGAATATCCTCCAGCTTTCCCTTACAGTCATTTTGCTCTCTGCTATGATTAAAAACCACTATCCACTAACACTTCAGTTTCAGAGCTGACTGTGTATTCCATGCTTATTGAGAAACGATGTTTTTTAACATTCAGTTGTACTAAATCATTCAGACATAATATCAACCCATTAATGTCTGAAATGTCTTCTAAACTCTTCAATCACTCTTCAATCAAGTCCACTGATTTTACTTTGGGGTCTTTTTGCGAGATTCTTGACTGACACTTTAAATTCAGCACAAACGCCCTTTAAATGGGCACAATAAATACCTGGTTATTACACGAATGCCTGAAATCTGAAAGGACGGCTGTTACGTTAAATCAACTGCTGAATGTCCTGTGGCTGAGCTCCACTGTGTCTGCGCTGTTTCATGGAGCTGCTATAAGTGCAGTGAGTGTTACTGATTGCACATAAAGGAGCCGGAGTTAATCAGCCAGCTGCCCTTTAAAGAGGTAAAGCACGGCAGCAAAAACACAGCATTCGCACCCCCTTCACCTTCCTAAAGCATCTGGAGAGCTCTTCACACTACAGCAAACACCATCCTCACAGCCAACATCGACAGGATCTCAGGAGGCAAATTAAACTGAGCGGCAGACCTGAGTTACGTGCCATTTGATGCAGGACTGTGTGAAATAGGT